>NC_046155.1:124426248-124528992 GCF_011064425.1 Rattus rattus
ACTCATAGCGCTGAGTGCCTGCAGAAAGAAACAGGAAAGAGCATATGTCAGCAGCTTGACAGCACACCTAAAAGCTCTAGAACAAAAAGAAGCAAATACACCCAGGAGGAGTAGAAGGCAGGAAATAATCAAACTCAGAGCTGAAATCAACCAAGTAGAAACAAAAAGGACCATAGAAAGAATCAACAGAACCAAAAGTTGGTTCTTTGAGAAAATCAACAAGATAGATAAACCCTTAGCCAGACTAACGAGAGGACACAGAGAGTGTGTCCAAATTAACAAAATCAGAAATGAAAAGGGAGACATAACTACAGATTCAGAGGAAATTCAAAATATCATCAGATCTTACTATAAAAGCCTATACTCAACAAAAACTTGAAAATCTGCAGGAAATGGACAATTTCCTAGACAGATACCAGGTACCGAAGTTAAATCAGGAACAGATAAACCAGTTAAACAACCCCATAACTCCTAAGGAAATAGAAGCAGTCATTAAAAGGTCTCCCAACCAAAAGAGCCCAGGTCCAGACGGGTTTAGTGCAGAATTCTATCAGACCTTCATAGAAGACCCCATACCAATATTATCCAAACTATTCCACAAAATTGAAACAGATGGAGCACTACCGAACTCCTTCTATGAAGCACAATTACTTTTATACCTAAACCCCACAAAACCCAACAAAGAAAGAGAACTTCAGACCAATTTCCCTTATGAACATCGACCCAAAAAATACTCAACAAAATTCTGGCAAACCAATCCAAGAGCACATCAAAACAATCATCCACCATGATCAAGTAGGCTTCATCCCAGGCATGCAGGGATGGTTTAATATCGGAAAACCATCAACGTGATCCATTATATAAACAAACTGAAAGAACAAAACCACATGATCATTTCATTAGATGCTGAGAAAGCATTTGACAAAATTCAACACCCCTTCATGATAAAAAGTCCTGGAAAGAATAGGAATCCAAGGCCCATACCTAAACATAGTAAAAGCCATATACAGCAAACCAGTGGCTAACATTAAACTAAATGGAGAGAAACTTGAAGCAATCCCACTAAAATCAGGGACTAGACAAGGCTGCCCACTCTCTCCCTACTTATTCAATATAGTTCTTGAAGTTCTAGCCAGAGCAATCAGACAACAAAAGGAGGTCAAGGGATACAGATCGAAAAGAAGAAGTCAAAATATCACTATTTGCAGATGATATGATAGTATATTTAAGTGATCCCAAAAGTTCCACCAGAGAACTACTAAAGCTGATAAACAACTTCAGCAAAGTGGCTGGGTATAAAATTAACTCAAATAAATCAGTAGCCTTCCTCTACAAAAAGAGAAACAAGCCGAGAAAGAAATTAGGAAACGACACCCTTCATAATAGACCCAAATAATATAAAGTACCTCGGTGTGACTTTAACAAGCAAGTAAAAAGATTTGTACAACAAGAACTTCAAGACTCTGAAGAAAGAAATTGAAGAAGACCTCAGAAGATGGAAAGATCTCCCATGCTCATGGATTGGCAGGATTAATATAGTAAAAATGGCCATTCTGCCAAAAGCGATCTACAGATTCAATGCAATCCCCATCAAAATACCAATCCAATTCTTCAAAGAGTTAGACAGAACAATTTGCAAATTCATCTGGAATAACAAAAAACCCAGGATAGCTAAAACTATGCTCAAAAAAAAGGAATACGGGGGAAATAGCTATCACTGAACTCAAGCAGTATTACAGAGCAATTGTGATAAAAACTGCATGGTATTGGTACAGAGACAGACAGATAGACCAATGGAATAGAATTGAAGACCCAGAAATGAACCCACACACCTATGGTCACTTGATTTTTGACAAAGGAGCCAAATCCATCCAATGGAAAAAGATAGCATTTTCAGCAAATGGTGCTGGTTCAACTGAGGTCAACATGTAGAAGAATGCAGATCGATCCATGCTTATCACCCTGTACAAAGCTTAAGTCCAAGTGGATCAAGGACCTCCACATCAAACCAGACACACTCAAACTAATAGAAGAAAAACTAGGGAAGCATCTGGAACACATGGGCACTGGAAAAAATTTCCTGAACAAAACACCAATGGCTTATGCTCTAAGATCAAGAATCGACAAATGGGATCTCATAAAACTACAAAGCTTCTGTAAGGCAAAAACACTGTGGTCAGGACAAAACGGCAACCAACAGATTGGGAAAAGATCTTTACCAATCCTACAACAGATAGAGGCCTTATATCCAAAATATACAAAGAACTCAAAAAGTTAGACAGAGGGAGACAAATAACCCTATTAAAAAATGGGGTTCAGAGCTAAACAAAGAATTCACAGCTGAGGAATGCCGAATGGCTGAGAAACACCTAAAGAAATGTTCAACATCTTTAGTCATCAGGGAAATGCAAATCAAAACAACCCTGAGATTTCACCTCACACCAGTGAGAATGGCTAAGATCAAAAACTCAGGTGACAGCAAATGCTGACGATGATGCGGAGAAAGAGGAACACTCCTCCATTGTTGGTGGGGTTGCAGACTGGTACAACCATTCTGGAAATCAGTCTGGAGGTTTCTCAGAAAATTGGACATTGAACTGCCTGAGGATCCAGCTATACCTCTCTTGGGCATATACCCAAAAGATGCCCCCAACATATAAAAAAAAGACACGTGCTCCACTATGTTCATCGTAGCCTTATTTATAATAGCCAGAAGCTGGAAAGAACCCAGATGCCCTTCAACAGAGGAATGGATACAGAAAATGTGGTACATCTACACAATGGAATATTACTCAGCTATCAAAAAACAACGACTTTATGAAATTGAGGCAAATGGTTGAACTGGAAAATATCATCCTGAGTGAGCTAACCCAATCACAGAAAGACATACATGGTATGCACTCACTGATAAGTGGCTATTAGCCCAAATGCTTGAATTACCCTAGTGGCCTGGAACAAATGAAACTCAAGACGGATGATCAAAATGTGAATGCTTCACTCCTTCTTTAAAAGGGAACAAGAATACCCTTGGCAGGGAAGAGAGAGGCAAAGATTAAAACAGAGACTGAAGGAACACCCATTCAGAGCCTGCCCCACATGTGGCCCATACATATAGAGCCACCCAATTAGACAAGATGGATGAAGCAAAGAAGTGCAGACCGACAGGAGCCGGATGTAGATCGAACCTGAGAGACACAGCCAGAATACAGCAAATACAGAGGCGAATGCCAGCAGCAAACCACTGAACTGAGAACGGGACCCCCGTTGAAGGAATCAGAGAATGAACTGGAAGAGCTTGAAGGGGCGTGAGACTCCATATGTACAACAATGCCAAGCAACCAGAGCTTCCAGGACTAAGCCACTACCTAAAAAGACTATACATGGACTGACCCTGGACTCTGACCTCATAGGTAGCAATGAATATCCTAGTAAGAGCACCAGTGGAAGGAGAAGCCCTGGGTCCTGCTAAGACTGAACCCCAGTGAACTAGACTGTCGGGGGGGGCGGCAATGGGGGAGGGTGGGAGGGAACACCCATAAGGAAGGGGGGGGAAGGGAAGGGATGTTTGCCAAATGTACATAAGAAATACTCAAGTTAATAAAAAAAAAAAAAAAAAAAAAAAAAAAAAAAAAAAAAAAAAAAACCCACACGTGAAACACAAGGGACATGGTAAAGAGAACAGATGTATTCTCTGAAGGAATAGAGAAAGGAGAGATATATTGAGGTTCTCCAACATTTTCTGATGACCGGAGGGATCTGGTGGATTAATAGTCACTGAGAATTTTGCAGAATGTAAACAAGACCAGAATCTCTCATTCTGGTGCATTCCAGGTACCAAACAAGATAAAGAGTTATCTCTAAACACTGAGTTGAAACAGAACAGAGGACAAAGAAATATTTAGAATCTACTTAAGGAAAAGGCAGACAATTAGGCTGAAAGAAAGTGGTCCCCAGAAAAGTATGGTGTCTATAAGAGAATAGTGAACTAAACCTTTGACATGTTCGAGGTGTGCTTCTGTGAGAAAATAGCCACCCAACGGTGTGAATAATGACAAAGTAGTAAGCAATAATGGAGATATGCAAAAACAATACTAAGGGTTGGCTGTTAAGTAAATGTGCAATTTTACATGATAAAATAAATTCCAGATAGCAGCCAGAAGATCAGACTGTACTTAACAACTCCTTCAGTTGCATTCAAATTCCTGTCACATTTGGGGGAGAGTAAGCACCGTATGAGATTTTGAATTTTGCTTGGAGGAGTTATTATACTTATTATAATTATGGTAATGGCTAAAATACAGACACAAAAATCTATAATTTTGAGCTTAATAGGGAATGAAAAGACAGAATACATCAAACGCTGTCAGTTTAAACATAGGTCAGAAAGGAAGGATAAAGGAGCAAAGAAAATCAAGTTAATAAACACAAAATATCTTGGTTGAAACCAGCATACATAAATCCTAGTAATTTCAATATGTATCATTGGACTAGAGTCAACTATTTTGGGGTGAAATTATAAGATTGATGATGAACTTTGCCATGCTAATGGGAGATGACAATGATCCTAAGAAAAAGTTCCCAGGGATAAAGCAAAAGCAAGCTTTTGAAGAAATAACAGCCTCAAGTGAAAGAGAATTAGGGGAGACCTATCCACTGGGAAAAAGCAGTCTATGACATGTGAAGTCACATGTATTACTATAGCTCTATAGACAGAAGGAGTCAGACATAGTTACTGGGCACATGCAGATCTACAGAGTGAGTGATTTACATAGACATAGCCTGCTGGAACTTAGAGAATCCTACAACCATAAAAGATGCTTGCACAGTCTAACCATAATTTAGGTCACAAAGGAAGACTCCTCAGGCAATTTCAAGGAATCAATAACAGGTTTTATGAGCAGAAGGCAATTTAGTTTCATATCAATCATAAAAGTATTTGGAAACTTAATTCTTCATTAAAAACTCACCTTGGAATCTCAAAATGTCTTCAAGTAAAGGACAATGAAAATACTATACATCAAAACATATGGGGTGCAGCTAAATTGGTTAATTAGAGCAATTTTCTGCACATTAAGCTGGTATTGGACAACCTGAGTGATTCCTCATGTGATTTGGGATGGATTTTCACTGCTGCAGTCACCTTTTAGGCATCAGGAACTCTGCTCCTTTTATTAGACCCTTTTCTCAGGTCCATCAGTATTCGTGTTTTTTTTGATGATAGGGTAAGTGACAAGTATCCTGACCCTCTGAGCTCAGCCTGACATATTTCATTCTCCTGCTTCTTCACCTTTCAGCTTTCATTGAATGACTCCTCTGCCTCCTTCTGAGTTATCTGTGATGCTAACTAATCTCTTTTTTTCCTCCTAGCTAATGTACTTAAGAAAAAGATCTTTAAATCACCTGCACATTGTCAGGGACCGGTATGGTAGCTGTACAGTAAGGGTTGCCAGATATGAATTGAGCACTAAAACTATCATAGGATACCTAAGCCTAGTCCTTTTGGGTCTATGATATTAGAATTTGGAGTAGAGATCAAGCTACAGAGATCACCAAGAGAACCACAGATATTAAGATGATGTTGGAAGAGTGGAGACTGTGGGAGGCCAGTTAGGCATTGGGTAGTATGAGCAAAGAAAGCCCCAGTTCAAGAGTAGAATGGGAGTGTGATGCAGAGTCAGAAGGGCATGTCAGGGAGGCCTAATGAGGGTCATCAGAAGACTTAAGAGGAACATAGGAGATAGGCATAACACAGGAAAGATTTTAATGTGTAGTTGCCATCACACGTGGGGCTGTACAGGGTGGTGTACGGCGAGGGCCTTGGACACAGCCCTTCTATTCTTTATAAGAACCCAGATATGAAGGTTTTTGACAGAGCCTTATTTGGATATGGTAGAAGTGGTGTGTGATAGTGTGCTGGAAGGAAGTGTGCAGTCTCCTTGTTATAGTAGTTGGAGTGTGTGACCTAGAAGTACCACTCCCATCTGTGTGACTGTCCCAAGCACCCTTCAGACATGACTTATGGTCCCATGCCCCTTCTCCTCATCCCCTTTTTTTTTCAGCATTTCCCAGAAAAGTTCAGTGAGAATATATAGGCAGCTGCTGGGAATTTCTCCTAAGTGGGCTTTTCTGTGTAAAATGGGCAATGAGGTTGGGCAGGATTGGATGATGGGGTAGGTGTTTCACTTCCAGTCCCTGGCCTGGATAGGACATGAGTGAGTTACAATAGATGCTGGCAGTGTTATTCCAGATTCAGGCATGAGAATGCCCAGCGCAGTTAAGAACATCATCATTTGAATGCTTTGTATCCTGACCTCAAGTACAAGATCAGATAGATGCTATCCCATTTCTTCTTTCCTCCTTTCCCATTCTACCCTTCTTTTTATCCAACCTTTCTTTCCTGTATTTGTTTATGGGTTCTGACACCCATTCTGCATTTTTGCCTGCCTTTCTTTTGTCTCATTCATTCTCACCAATTCTCCATTTTCCCATCTTCTCTTTCTCTTCACCCTTATGTGTGCATGCACACATACACATACAGACACACACAGACACACACACAAACATACACACAGACATACACACAGACACACACACAAACATATACACAGAGTTACACAGAAATGAAGAGGAGATAGAGAAAGAGAGAGCGAAAAAGAGAGAGAGAAACAGAGAGACAGAGATAGAGACAGAGATACACATAGGGACAGAGACAGAGAGAGACATCAAGAGATAGAGTGCAATGCAAATATGTTTATGTGTGTATTCAAGTTTAGAATTCAGACTTTCGGACCTTTCTGATTATAAATTTGTTCCGCGTCATGTGGTGGGGCCAATATCTCTGAAAACTTCTCCATGAATGAGGCTCTGGGTCTCACCCCAGGCTAACTGGCTAGATTCTAATTGCTGCAAAGTCTTCAGGTAGGCGGGCGGGTGTGTGTGTGTGTGTGTGTGTGTGTGTGTGTGTGTGTGTGTGTGTGTGTGTGTGTGTGTGTGATCTAAACGCCAAGGACTAGTGCTAGCAGGCTCCAAGCAACAGGGTAGTTGTGGTGGGAAGAACTCTCTCTTGATTGTGCTGCCTTCTTCACAGACTGGGGGTGCAGCAGCTGCTTCTGGGTGATAAGGTTGGGATTTGGGGCTCAGAAGAGTAAATTTTGGTTAAAGCGCTAGGCAGAACTGATCCAGCCTTGTAATGCCTCCTTCCCTCTGTTTTTCCTTTCTTTCTTTCTTTTTTATTTTTTTTTCAAATTCACCCTCTCTGGTATGTAATTAAATGGTCAAAGCATTCAGAAGTTTTGGAACTGGCCTCACATCACTTTTAAATTGTGTGCAGACTAATGGGCCATTACCTTTATAAATATACCTTATGGACATTCGCATAATTAACTCATTGTGGTTTAATCAACACATCCTTAGGAAAAGTTGGGTGATATTCTGCTTGAAATTCTCCAGGCTGAATTTTTATGTGTAATTTGCTTTACGAGTGCATGCCTCTTATAGTGTGATTAATTACTTCTCCCAAAGAGGCCTTGGCACCCTTCCAACATTTAGAAGCTCCGTTCCCTTGGGCAAAGAAGTAACCTTGACACAGTGGGGCAGGAGCTGGGACAAAACAGAAATGGTTCTGAGTGGAGAGGGGGCAGGGCTGGAATAGGCTTGCCATGAAGGCCCAGCCAGGATTTGGCTGGAACGGGGACAAGAAAAGCTGGGAAGTACTGCATGCCAGAGATCAGTCTCTCATCAGCAGACCCAAGGGAAGGTGAGCAGGAGAGGTCAGGTGAATGGGGGTTCAGAGAGAACAGGCAGAAGAGTGAAAAGAGAGGCAGAAGAGCATCTCCTCTCAAAAATTAAAAGCAGAGATTCAAGTAGATTTGGGGTATAACAAAGCCTGAACTAAGCAAAGCTAACAGGAATACCTATAGCCAAGTCACAGCCTCGTAGGAATGAATAGAGACGGAGTCTTGAAGTAGGGTCCGGGTTCATTGGGGTCTGGGTTCAGGCTTATTTTAAAAATACGTATGCACTTAATTTTTCACACTTATAGTTTTCTATGTGTATATTTGTGGGTGTACACATGCCACAGTGCCCTTGTAGGGGTCAAAGGACAACTTGTGGGGGTCAGTTCTCTTCCTTCCACCATGTAGGTCCCAGAGTTCGAACTCAGGTCGTCACGCTTGACAGCACACATCTGTATCTGCTAAACTATCTCTGCATTTAAGTTCAAGTTCTTGTGCTGTTTGTAAGGAGTCTCCCTGAGCACTGTTAATACCTATCAGCCTCGTAAGCCATTGCTTAAAGTCGGGCACTAAATCTCTTGGTTATGGTGGGGATTGAGTGGAACTGCGCGTATAAATTGCTTAGTACAGGGCTTGCTGTTTAGCAGCTGCTAATGACGGATAATTAACTTACACATGGCCTAGGTAAAGCCTGTAACATGAGCTGTAGGACCAGAAATGGCTCCTAGCAGACGCCCAGATTCTCTTACCCTGGCCTGGCATAGTTTTAGATTTAGGCAGAAGTGAAAATCCAGAGTGCTAATTACCAAGATTTAGGCCTCAGTAGTTATTAGAAGCCATGTCAGAAATAGAAATATAAGCTAACTTTCTTAAATTCTAGTCCACGTGCTCCTCCAGTGAATTATCCTATATTTAGTGATGACTTGATATTTTGAGTGAAATAAGACTTGTATCATGTTGAATTATTACAGAATATATGAAACTAAATATAATTTTGCATTTCACAGACACACTTTCATGGATACCCTAGAGATCTACCTGTTTGGCTTTAATGATCATGTATATATATATCATAAAAGTAATACAACTTGGAAGGATATGTGGATGGCCAAGCACACCTTCTCCAGGGCATTCAAGGTGCTGATAGATTATTTGGATCTATCCACTTTACCATCACAGGCCTTCTGGCAGTGATGACAGTGACTGGAGTTATAGAATACTTTGTGAATTTTCTGTCTTACACTCATGGCCTTATGCTTCTGTCTAGCCAAAGAATACCATAGGACTGTGAACCCTTTCATGTCAGTATATTCCTAGTCATGTGTATGATTGTCAGAGCACTAACTCTCCACAAATGTGGCAGACAGAATACAATATAGGTTGCAGTAGTTTGTGCCTATGTAAAGGTTCTCCCTTTACCAGTGTATGACTTCAAACCTGAGACATAATGAGTATCATTTTTCTGATCCATGAAATGGGTCTTAACTATGAGCTGTTTTGAAACGAGCAAAGTGCTTAGTAATTTATACTCATGAAATCACTGCTCTTGAATTTGTTGTTTGTTACAAAAGCTGCTGGTTCTTGACTTTCTCTGTGGGACCTGCCATAACCTCTCAACACTCAGCCATGTAGGACTCAACTCTTGTCCTCCTCTTAGCTCATCAACTCCAGGGAATCCCTGTGACCCCTGTGAGATCACATATGGCCGTGGACCTGAACATTATTGAATTGTGATCTTCATTTGTAGGATTGGATAGATTCCCATGAACTCCACTGCTCTTGTACCATGTGCACGTTCTCAGCAATACATCTCCTGTGCCATGAATAGTGTCTCCTGCAAGGAAGGATAGAGCATACTTTGTGCTAATTACAGAATTGAGCATGGTGTTGTCACTATGGAGCAGAGGAGCCAGGCTCTTATAGAAACTTGGGCTGACCCAAATTTCTTTTCTGTTTTTCTCTTACTCTACAAAATACGTAGTGGCAGGCAAGGGTGAAAGGATCATGTACAGAGCCCACAGGTGGAAGAAATGTAGAAAAAGATAATACAACCAATGAGGAGATGTATCCATCTTGTTTCTGCCAATGTCAAGGCGGTGTATGTTGGCAACAGAAGAGCAGAGTCATGGAATCATTTGGATTCTTAGAGTTGGCTTAATCCAGGAGTCACACTGCCACAAAGGAGGCATCTATGAAGATACTAACAGGGTTTTTCTAGAGAGAGGTGAAGTTTTAGCTGAGAATATGGCATGCATTTTAAACCTGAGTAGTAAGATAAGGGTTCAGTGGAACAAAGAACAAGAGTGTCAGAATCTTGTCATATGGTTGTCACAGTCACGAACGTTTGCAAGGATTTAGCTTAGTGATGGAGCACTTGCCTAAAATAAGGAAGGCTTGTCATCTGGGTAAGAAACGGATGAATGCTAGAAAAATGTCATCTGCTGGGAGGGTTAGCCGAATTCTAAAGTCCAGAAGAACAAACCCAATATGAATTTCCTTCTGACAACAGCTGCAAGCCTTGGGGCCTTTCCACGCCATCCATGGTCTGGGAATTTTCTTGAGGTTTATTGTACTCAAAAATATTGTGTATGTATGGAAAGTAGAAATTGCCTCCAGACAAAGGAAGAGACCCCTAGCACAATTCATGAGGGATCACAATATAGGCACATTGTGCTTTCACTCTGCTGAGCTCTGGGTGGCTCTACCTCTCGTTTCTATCATGACCTGACACAAAGTAGTGCTACACAGAAACATTCTTCCTAGCCTCTGGTGCCAGAGGTTTTATTGAGGCTCAAACCTTTACTCACTATAAGACTGATCATTGATCTCTACCCATTACAGACCCTAGACCCTAAACCCATGCTTTTAGTCTTCATTTCTTACAGAAATAGGAATGGATAAAGCCCAGGCCCCAGATCGATCTTGTTTGTTTTTGAGAGAAGATTTCATGGTGTAGTTCTGCTTTGGCTTGAGCTGAATCCTTCAGATTCAGACTCCTAAGTGTTGAGATTAGGTTTCTACAGCACACACAGCCATCCTAGCATCCATCTTGAATGACAGTGTGATGAAAGCCCTCTGGCAACTATACTGCAGCCAGACAGTATATTCTAGGAACCTGAGAACCAGTTTTAAGTATCTCAGTGCAAAAAATAGCCTTGTCTTAGCTACTTTCTTGTGAACAAAAACATGGCAGAAAGCAACTTAAAGAAGAAAGCTTTATATAGGTCCTGGAGATACAAACTCCTATCACTTAGACTTAAGATTTGAGGAGACAGAGTCCATCGTAGCAGAAGGCACACTAGCACGAGAGTGCCTAGTGGGTCACACTGTATACACAGTGAAGGAACAGAGACAAATGCTGTTTCGTAGGTTCCAAAACTTGATCTCTTGATATCATCCATTTATTCAGATAGATTTGATCACATATGGACCAAAGTCCCAAGAGAGGGTGTTTAAAAATCACAATCAAATGTATTAATTCACAACAAAATACACACAACCATGCAGGACCTCACCTGTACCGGAAACCATGATGCCTTCCATGAAGGAAGGCTTCTGACCTACTCCAGATCTTGGAACAAAGTCTCCAAACAAAGCGAATGGGATGTGAAAGATGTGGTAATTATTATGCTCTGGGGGACTTCCCTTTCCATTGTAAATGCACCTTGGGCTAAAGTAACTGTACCAGACTCCCTTCCAAAATGAAAGAGCTATTTCTCCTGGTCCATACTGACACCTCTCAATTTGCAATTTTTTGGCATCGGGTTTTTTCTTTTAAAATTCTCTCTGTCTCTCTCTCTCTCTCTCTCTCTCTCTCTCTCTCTCTCTCTCTCTGTCTTCTCTCTCTCTCTCTCTCTCTCTCTCTCTTTTTTCTCTCCACCCCCTCTCAGTGTGTGTGTGTGTATGTATGTGTGTGTGTGTGTGTGTGTGTGTGTGTGTGTGTGTGTGCGTGCATGTGTGTGTGCATGCGTGTTTATGTCTGACTGCAAGGGTGCATGTCATAGAGAACACATTTGGAAGCTGGAAGACAACCTTTGGTGTCAAATTTTGCCTCCCACTTCATTTGAGACAGGATTTCAGGCTGTTCTCTTCTGCATAAGCCAGAGTAGCAAGCCTGCAAGCTTCCAGGAATTCTCCTGTCTCAGCCTCCCATCTTGCCATAGAAGCCCTGGTATTTCAGAGACATGCTACCACTTATGGTGTTATATAGGTCTTAGAGATGCAAACTTATATCCTTTTACCTCCATGGCAAACACTTTTTCCTTCAAGCCATTTCTTCAGCCCTGGTTTTATGATTTACTGTCAGGTCTCCATGACTTCTCTTGTTACATTTCCTTGCATTACAAATCACAAGTATATTTTATGTATGTGGCACCGGAGTGCAACTTGTTCTGGCGTGTTAGTCATGCCATTAAACCACTTCTAAATCACCATGAAGAATGGGTCAGTGCTGCCCCATATGACAGGGGCTGCTATGTCCTATGCTTCCTGTCACAAGGGTCTTGATGTCCCCTTGCCTTTTGTACTACATATTCTATAACACAGTGGGTTGAAGGCCAACTCTAGGTCCCTGCCTTCATCCTTCAGGCTGGCAGTCCGGTTTGTGTGTTGCCTGGCGGGAAATCTCAAATTTACTACCTATATCCCTGTTGCAGTCTTCTCCTCCTTCCTGTTGGAGAACAGGGGCCACAGAACAAAATAACAATGATAGAGGAAAAGAAATCGATGGCAATTTCCGGGCACGGAGTTTAAGTCTGATGTGCTGTGCAGGCTTTACCAACCTGGCGTCTCGCTCCATCTCCTGTATACTGGGTGTTTCTGCACAGCATGTGTACCCATGCATAATACAAAATACACAACTCCTCTACAACCCAGGAAACAAGAAGGGCAAATTCCAGAGTTTAAAATACAGTGTCATCAATTTTTTTTGAGCTAGAGTCACCTTTATATGCTGTCTGCCTCATTCAGGCAAACTTTAAAATAATATCACATTTCACAAAACCCTATTAAACTGTCACATAAATTCCTCTTATTTCCTCTTCCCGTCCATGCTGATTACCGCTGAAGACATTCTGTGTCACTGGAGATTCTTTGCCTCCCCATCAGCCTACTCCTCTTTTCCAGTTCTTTGGGGGTTCTGCCCTTAGTGAGTAGACTCCTGAAAACCTTCCCAGGCAGAGAGGCCACCACCCTACCAAACCTGGCACTTCCCACAGAACAGAGCCATTGAACTTGCTACTGAGCTGTGCTGAGACCCTGCGGGCTTTGCAGGGGGCTCACAAATCTTCATCATTTATTGAGCACTTGCTGTATATGTAGCTCAGGCCAAGCCCTTTCCATTACCTCCTGTAATTCTCTCAACCGTGTAATGAGGTCAGATCATTTTTGTTATTAGCCCTTTTTTTTGCAACAGAGGAAATTGAGGCTTGTGGAGCCTGAGGGATTTCCTACACATAAACCTTCCAGGACACTCCTGAATAAACCATATTGGTGGCCACATTGTTCACCTTACTTTATAACTCTCAAAGCTCTTTCCTTAATCATTAAATACAGACTAACCTGCATGGAGCAGAATAGAATAGAATAATATTATTGCATGAATAAATTGCAGAACAATTAATATATTCCTGTCTTTCTTTCCCTTTATATTTATGTTAAGAATGTGTGTGTGTTTGTTCTGGCTGGACAAATATGCACATGGGTACATTTGCATGTAAGTGAAGTTTTCTGGAAAGACCAAAAGACACTGTCAGACACCCTGGAGCTGGGGTTATAGGCTGCTGTGTGCAGTCTAAGAGTGTTGAGAACTCTAGTCAGGTCCTTTATAAGACCAGTATATGCTTTTAACCATTGAGCAATCTCTCTAGCCTTGTATACTTCAGTTAAAACTTTAAAAGTAAAATTTAATTTTACAAATTAAAATGACTACAGCAATAGTTCATCAATCATTCTTTGCTTTATTGTGATCAAAATAATGATATAATTCTCCTTTTAAATTATGCCAGTAATTAATTGTATTTATTGAATATCACCACATTCTTTATAAATAGCCTTGCATGCACTATTATATCTAATTTTAACAACAATTTAGTGATATAGGCAGTATGAATTCCTTTAGTATTGCAAATAAGTCCTTGAAGCTCATTGTACAGTATTACCGTATTATCCATGAGAGGTTTAACCTAAGACCCTACTGATGATCCAAACCAAGGATAGCTACAAACACAGTGCCATATTTTTCTTATTATGCACAGCTGAAATAATGTTAATTTTTGCAAATAAAGGTACAATAGGTGAATAGAAGCGATACTAAAAAATATAAAACACAATAACAGTAGTGAACAATAAAAGGTATGAAAGTGTGGATTTTACTCTCTGAAGAATCAAGACCAATGATATTTTCGAATTCTGGTCACTGAAACCCTAGAAAATAAAACAGTTGTTAGTTACAGATGTTGGTACTTAAGCCACCAGTCATGAGAGTGCACACAGCCAAGATTCTGACCTCCCCCAGAACTGCTTATCTCACTGATGCGGGATACAGTAACCAGAGTGTGATTTGTTGTTCAGTGTGAATGAGTAAGGAGAGGTATATTTGCCTATGCATGTGTGCATGGAGTCAGACATTGACCTTGAGTGTCTTCTGTTAACACATTCTTTGCCAAGACTGGGTCTCTCACTAAACCTGGAACTCACTGTTTTAACGTGGTTGATTGGCCAGTGAGACCTTGGATCTGCTTGTCTTTGTATCCCCAGCCTTCTCTTTCTAATAGCCACTTGCTGATCCCTGAAATACAGTGTCCTTGTTCTACTTCCCAGATTTTTCAACTACCTTCTAGTGATTTGCAGACAAGCAGTCCAGCCACACCCATGCAGCTGTGTTTCTCTTAAAAAAATGACATGGGCAAGCCTCACTTTTCACAAAGATTCATAGCAGAGTGCTTCAAAATTAAGAGCTCTTGAAGTGTATTTAAATGATGACTTGGTTTATAAAATACCCATTTACATGCTATCTGTAGTACCTGCCTCTGGCACCAGGCTCTGGCACAGCTTAGGGAACTGCCTTAAACCAAGATACTAGTGGGATGTCACTTGGTTTGGATTATACAGCTTTCTGGGGGATCTTTCAATCCATATTGCTCAGGAAAACCTGGTAACCATAACTGTCCACATGGTAGAATGATTTTCGTTTGTTGTATAATCCTCCCCCATCCTTCTTACACATCTGTCCGTATATTTCAAGTTTCTTTGTCATTTGTCTGTGTTACATCATAAAAATGAAAGCATTTCACTAACCTCTGAATTTGCAAGGCTTACCATGCACACCGTGATTCACCGATCTATTTTACTTGACTCCGACTGGGAAACTGTTCCTTACATGCTGTTCCTCTTCCTATGAATCCACTGTGGCACAGTGAGTCTGGATGGCTTGACTGCACCGTGCCTGTTTATGCACTTGCCTGATTTTTGGATATGATGACACCTCTTTTAGCTAGTTTGTTCTCCTAATGCACATCTTTTATTAAGCATGTGTATGTTCCCTGGGTTGTCTTGCTGGTTTGTAATTCTTAGGGAAACAAAGCCTGATTAAATCTGTGTACTTGGGGGTCAGTTTCCAAGCCTTTTATGGATGAAGTAAGGTAAGCATGTATTGGAAGCAATCTTATTAAACACGATCAAATGTCTTTCACAGTCCACCCTGAACATGTTTTGATTGTTGAATCTGGGCTGATACTGTGTTTGCTGTTCAATTAATTGGCTGCAGGAGAAACTTTATGGGTGGCTGTCACTCATCAGCTCTGATTATAACTAGGAATTCTTTATGCAATAGAGGAAGCGTACCTACAAATTGCTTTCAAAAGCAATGGGATTTTATGAATACTAAATTTAGCAATTGATGAAGTTTACATAATAGTCTATTTTTCGGACAATTAAATATTTATTCCATTGTAATAATTTCCTTTCATTGTTTGGAGCCAACACAGTTTTTCAAGCCTTGTTTTTTTCTGAGTTTGTATAGCACGGTGTTGGCTCCAGGTGCTGTGACTGTGGACCTTCATATCCTCCCTGTCATGGCTAGAGATGGATTAAAAAAAATAAAGAATTGGAAACTAGAACAAGCCTAGAAAAGTTAAGTCTGTGGTGGAAATACATTCCATGTAGAATAAGAGTAAGGAGTTAGAAGCACTTAACTTAGACACATCCTGGAAAAAGATGGAGACTGAGAGGAAGTCCAATGGAGCCAGGAACAACAACAACAACAACAACAACAACAACAACTACAACAACTACAACTACAACTACAACAACAACAACAACTACAACAACATCATCATCATCAACAACAACAACAACAACAACAAAGATCCATTGTTGAAAATCCTATAAGGGATCTTTGTTGTCCTTCTCTGCTGTCATCTCGGTTCTTCTTCTCCTTCCTCCTCTTTCCTCTCTCCTCTCTCCTCTCTCTCACCCCTCTCCAAAACTCTGTGCCCGCCTTTCTTTTTCACTGCCCAATCACAGGCTTTGCCTTATCTGGTGGCTGCCCTCACCTGCATATAGACAACAATCTACATGCTTATTTTTATTTAATTTTATTTTATTATCATTCCTTAGATGAACGTGTATTTTCTAAAGAAAGAGACAAGATCCAGATCCAGATGGTAGGGGAAGTGGGGAGGAACTGGGAGGAGTAGAAGGAGCAGAAACTGTAATCAGAATATATTATATGAAAAAAAATCTGTTTACAATAAAATATACAGTAATACAAGTTATTTAAATCAAACACACAGTTTACTTTTGTCATCTTCCAATTAGTATTTCAGATCTGGGTTGGCCTTGAGTAACTTAAACCATAGGCAGTAAAAGTACAGAGAAGGCTGGTGACTATATCATGTAGCTGCATATGGAGGCAATGTGGTGTCACACAGAAGGTTCCTTTTTGAGAGGGCAGATCACCAACAACCTTTTGTCCCAAAAAGAACTTTTAATTTTAATTTAAAGCATGAGGGAGCCATTAAATATTTTAAAAGTGTGTTCGATAGATATCTCAACAAAGTATTTAACAAGAAGGAAACATAAGACTGATGATGTATCTCAAGAGGTGGGGTGACTTTGATTTGGCTGCCTGGTGAGTCCACTCCATTTCTTGGTGTGGTAACTAGATAAAGGAAAACATCCTACACCTCCCCTAAGTCAGGTCATGCAAAGGATCAAGAGGATATCCCCATATGTAAGGGATATCCCTCTGGGCTATTTTATCAAGCCACTGCTGATGATGCCACCCAACCCATTAGGGACACCTTAGCAAGACGGAAGAATACACTGAAAAGGTGAATTCTTGTTTGGGAGCAGAATAACATTTTGGAGTTCTCAATATCTCAAATTCAGGCTTTAGTGTGTCACTAATATTCTTCACCAGGCTCTCAGATCAGACCTACTTTCCATATACATTGCTGTTTCCACACACTCAGATTTCCCCATCTGCCCGGGGCTCTTTTTTGTTGCTCAGTCATCTGTGAATATACCTAATTCAGAGGGTGAATACATTTAAATGGTTTAAACATAAAAGGCAGGTTGCCAAGCAACTGTGAACCCAAAATACCCTTGTCAGGTTATCCAAATGAAGAATGGGCAGGCCACCACTGGAGTGATTTTGATTGCAACAGTAGCAATAATAATGACCCTCATCTCTCTTTTCTTCTTTATCTCTTGCTCCTTCCCTCCCTCCCTCCTTCCATATATTACAGTAAATCTGCAGCAGCTCACCTCAGCCTTAATTTTTAAGAGCAATTGGGACCGTTTAAGCCAAAGGACACCCACAATAGTTGTGTTTCTTTTCAATAGGGTAACCAAGTAGCCAAGTGATTTTCTTAATCCCTACTTCTCTCATTCCTTAAGAACCTCTAGGTTTGCCCCCTAGATAACTCACCCTGTGCTGAGCTGTGTAATAATCCCACATCCTAAGATGAGTAGCATAACCGTGTGAATTTCTTGGCACACTCTCAGTTTGAAACTGTTGTGTCGTGTGTCAGGCGGTGACACATGTATTGGTGTTTTAGGCTCTTGCATTTTCTCCTCCTACCTTATTGGTTCCCATGACTTAGTGATCCATGATGGTGATGCTCTCACTTGGCTGTTTTTCTTCTCTGTAGATGTTAGTCCTACACAGTTGGACCTGAAGAATGTTTAGGGGAAGCTCAAGGTTCCTGAGTCATACTGAGCTGAAGAGACCTGGCTTTCAGTGTGTGCAGTAATCCCCCCACGTTAGCTTTGAAAAATATGTACATTGTGCAAGTTTCATGTTTTGGAGGCCTCACTCTTCTCATTTTTAACCTTGGTTTCTTTATTCACCTGTACTAATGTTCAGGATAGCCCTTGTGACCCTAAAATGGCAAAGCCTTTGCTTCCAGCAGGAGCTCTGACTTAGGAGATCACAGCATACCTCCTTGAGGACTTTGCATTTCACCCAAGTATGGAGGCAACCCCCAATAATCCCAGAACGAGGGACAAGAATGTAGGAGAAGTAGATAATCAAGGCATTTGGCATGCTGTCGTGAGACCTTGTGAGCACCTCATTTTTCTTGTTACAATGCTTTTTCTAAGAGAAGTCCAAGGCCTCAATACAGTGACAGGTCCAGCTGTGTAACACTGACATCTACACAGAAGAAAACCTGCCAAGCGAGAGCATCCGCATCATGGATCACTTATGGCCCTGAGTCATGGGAACCAATAAGGTAGGAGGAGAAAATGCAAGGGCCGGAAGCACTAATACATGTGTTATGATACTGAGATCTGTAGAAACAGAATTGGTTACTAGGCCCGATTCCAATGTTTCCTGAGTGAAGTGAATAGATGTCTCTGTTCAAACTTCTCATCTTTCAATGCCTTATGATAGACCAATGATTTGGGCAAACACAGGAATATAGCAGACTGGGAGATGTTAGGAAAATCATTAGTAAGCAATGTTCTTACTTTGGTTATCTTTCTAGCAGTTTCAGTGATATTTGTGTTATGTTGATAGTATGCACAGGCCCAGGGTAGAGACTGCTAGAACCATGGCCAAGACTTTATAAAATATTCCTTTAGTGACAGCCTTTAGCGACTTGGCTTCATGCTCAGTAGTCTGTTGATGCTGGGGGCATCCCCAGAAGCCCTAGAAGCTTTCAAGCATCCATTCATATATTCCTCCTGGCAGTAGTAATTCTACCAGGAAGTTTGTAGAAGCAGAACTGGCTCCACGGATTACAACAGAGGCCGTAAGTCTGAGTCACACTTGCGAGCATCTGTGACTGTGATCAGCTGACACACTGGTGCAGGCGGGTGCACAGCATCTGTCTGCAATTTTCCTGCTATGATTTCACACTTCTCTCCAGTGACTGTTGTTTCTCTGCATAGCAAATTTCTCAAACCCAATCCAAATATGATATTATTACGCCGTACCTATTATGTGTCATTATAGCACAGATGTATTATTTTTTATTTTCAACATATTATAACAATCTCCAGAAGAGTCTGTAGAGTTTGATGCAGATGAGGAAATGCAGATGAATTTACTCATATTTATGCAGAGTCTAAAATTGTTATCTCAGCCTCTATTACACCACTTCCTCTTGGTTATCTGAAAATTGCCCAGGAATAGATTTGCTGATTTTCTTTTCATTTATACCCATTATGTGAACCCACTTTCTCATAGTTCAGGCAGAAGGCTACAAAATAAGAAGGCAAAATTACCCTTCAGAAAGAAATGTAAGTTTATAATATTTTGAAATTGGATTACTTCATGAGAAATAAGGCAGCGAGACAGAATGCTTTGTGGGAAAGCTTTATTCTCTTACTCATTTTCTCTGTGTCTTGACTATATCCCATTGGAGTATAATAAACTCACTATTAAGTGCAGTGGAAAGTATTAGTGAGACACACCTGATAGAGACTGTAGGGCCCCACCATTCACTATAGTAAACTATGAGCCTGGTGATTCTATTGAGCAATTAAAACAGTGTAGTTCAAGCCAAATGTGTTCTAGCTAAAAATTACTTAAGGCCTCTGATTTCTAAGCACCATAACATAAAATATCTCATTTTATATTTATATTACCTCATTTTTATATTAAAATCAAGCTTGATAGTTAAAATTAATCCCAGTGTTTATAATTTTTATCTTTATTTTTATAAACATACACAGAGGGCATCCAATGTATAGAGAGCATTTAACCTCAGAATTGTGATCTTTTATCAAGAGCTTCTGCTTCTTCCTTGTTCAGGTCTTGAGTTCAACCCCAGAGATGTGGAACAGAATACCCATTTTAACACAATCAACTGTGCTGGTTGAGAAAAAATATGCCCAGTTAGCCATTTTAATGTCATATTGGAAAATAGAGGTGTCTTTGATGAGAGGGACTATGTCTAATAGTCACATATATCCATGGTGTTTGCTATCAGCCTTGACAGACTATCCTGTGAATGGACTAAATAAGGACCTGCTTACCTCTGACTGATACTTCATGGAGGGCAGTCTTTCAATGCTCACATGAAGAGTCTGACAGATTAAGACATTCAAAGCAAATAGATACATCTCCCATGGCATCCTTTTCATATTTGAGGCATAGAGCACTGTGCTTCTCTCTGTTTGAGAAGCTGGATGTTTCTCCTTATCTAGACTTTAAAGTCATTACTATTGTGGTGACATGGAAAATTATGTCCATGGAAAGGATCAAAAGCACAAATCGGATCACAGTGTGTGTTTAGGGTGCTGCCCCACATACTCTTTGCTAGCCCTTCAGAAGTTTGTCTCTGGAGCTGGTGATTTTCCACAGTCTAGGGAAACACTAGCTTGGATGTACATTCCTCAAACCTCTCTCTTTGCTGAAGGGATGAACCAACTTCCTACTTCTGCTTGGTTTCCATTTCCAACCCTTATGCAATGTGACTTCTATCTCCCTACCAGAGGGTAAACCTATTTGGTATTTTGACAATTTTACCCTTAATACTTACACTTCCAACTCCAGTTCCTGGGTTATTGCAAGAGCTTAGTGTATATCCTTTGAATTAATGAGTGAATCAATAAATGAATAAAGGAGGTTGTCATGTGAAATAATTGGACTGAAGGGATTAATTAGAACATCTTATTTTAGTGACATATTCCCATCTTTTCAGCATGCCCCTGCCTCAACAGTGCTGATATGCTGAGATGTGGGGACAAAGGTAAAATAGAAGAAGTAGGGTAGTGGGAAGGACCAAAGGTCAAAGTGGATTAAAAGGTCACATTATAGTGAGCTGTGTACAAATTCACAGATCAGGTACTGTTCATTCTATGGAAGAGTGAAGGGGCATTTCAGAATAAAAGACAGTGCAAGTCTGTCGGGCATTGGAGGACAGAGAAGAAAATGGACATGGTGTGTTTTGGGCATAGTAAATAGCAAACTGGAAAACATCTAGCATAATACTGACAGGAAATAATATACTAGATATTTCAATGAAAACACTGCCAAGAGTGTAGATTCTGTCTCTGTCTTTTGTCTTCTCTCTCTCTCTCTCTCTCTCTCTCTCTCTCTCTCTCTCTCTTTCTGTGTGCTCTATATGTGATATATATATATATATATATATATATATATATATATGCACATGTAGAGGTCAGAGGGTGTCAAATGTTTTCCTCTATTGCCTTAGCTTTTTCAGACAAAATTTCTCTCTGAATATGAGGCTCAGTGACTCTCCAAGGGTAAGTGAGTAGGAATCCCCATGGATTTTCCTGTCTCTATGTCATAAATACTAGGATTATTGGAGCATGGCACATCGCTCAGCTTTTCTTTCATGGAATCTGAACTCAGGTTCTCATATTTTCACTGTAATCACTTTATCAGCTGAGTTGCTTTCTCAGCTCTGAGTGCATGGATAGTATTACATTTTTTGGCTCTTTATTTTGGATATTTTATTTATTTACATGTCAAATGTTATCCCCTTTCCTGGTTTCCCCTCAGCAAAACCCCTATCCCATCCCCTTACCCTGCTTTTATGAGAGTTCTTTCCCACCCACCCACCCCCACCTCCCTGGCCTGGCATTACTCTACACTGAGGCATCAAGCTTTCACAGGATCAAAGACCCCTCCTCTCATTGATTCCAGACAATACCAACCTCTGCTACATCTGCAGCTGAAGCCATTGGTCCCTCCATGTGTACTTTTGGGTTGGTGGTTTAGTCCCTGGGAGCTCTGGGGTTGGGGGGCATCTGGTTGGTATTGTTGTTATTCATATGGGGTTGCAAACCCCTTCAGCTCCTTCAGTTTTTTCCCTAACTCCTCCTTTAGGGTCCCCATGCTCACTGCAATGGTTGCTATATGCTATCGGACATAGGAGTCTATGCTATTTCCATTTTTGTTGCCTCTATCTCTTATTCTCCATCTATTCTCCATCTATCTATCTATCTATCTATCTATCTATCTATCTATCTATCTATCCATCCATCCATCTCTTCATCCATCCATTTATCCAACTCAATCTTTCTCCCTTTCTATCTTAAGATCTGTACCTTATCTTGGGATGCTGGGTGGATTGTCCTCATGGTGAGGAAGAGGCTGCTGTCATGAATACAGGAGGGTGGGTTTGGTATTTGATAAAAGATTAAGGAGAAGAGGGTAGATTCTTTGAGGGCTGACTATTCATAAGAAACATACTATAATTTTTATCCTCTTCTGTGTCTGCTTCTCATAAGTTAAAAAGGTTAAAAGGTTTAAGATAAAGCCTTATGGGATGCCAATAAAATAAACTTATTCTTCAGGTCAGTTTCACTACTCATCAGCTACAAAAAGCCTTTGCCCAACCTTTGCTTTGGGGGCCTTCTCCTAGCAATCCAAAATGTGGCAAACTGCCTCTAAGAACCACCTTTCCCCAACTTTACCTGTGAACAAACTCCAAGCCTCTTTGTTAAAAATGAGGGAAATCTCAGAAGGGAATTCAGAGCTCTTCAAACTGGTGTCTTGTGTGGGTAACAGACTAGAAGCATCAAAAGCAGACAGCAAAGTTGACAAAAAGGATCAGATCTGGGGCTGCTTGTTGTCAATGTCAAGGGGGTAGAGATGAAGATGGGTCCTTTAATGTATTTTCTGTTTTATTCATACCCAACCTTGGACAGCTTCCTTCTATACTAGTATTTACACTTAAATACTAGGAAAGATGAAAGGACAAGTAATTTTGTTCCCTGTGTATATAGCTGTTGAAAGAAATCAGAAGGATATTATAGACCTAGTATAAATTGAAACTACTGACTAAAATGTTTAGGTCTTATCTTCAGAGTAATAGTTATAGTCATTATTGATAACCATGGACTCATGCTATGAAAGCCCAAGAGAGTTTGCTTTATTAGTCTGGAATTAAAATTTCAACAAGTTTTTAATTTTGCCAAATCCATCCCACTAGAAAGAGGCAAAAAAGACCTCAAAACCATTTCCTTATCCATAATTTATATGGCTCTTGTTTCTGTCTCAGTATACGATACTTCGTTTTGATAGGATTGCTTTCGGTTCTTCTTTTGGATCTACACACACAGAATTATACATGATGAATGAGAAGAACATTGCAATGTGATTCAGACCATAAAAGTTCTTCTCTTCCTTGCTGTCCCCTCTACCCTGGCTAACAGAAAGAGAATGATAATGTCTGTCTTCCTTCCTTTAGATTCCCTGAATCACTAAGGAATGGAGGATGTTGGAGGAAATGTCTTTTCAGTGACAAGGTGCCTCTGTCTGTTTTCAATTGACACTGATCCACATATTTCAACAGATTGTAATGGAAGTTCTCCATTAATCAGACAGATGTCTACCAAATCCCCATAACAATGCAAGACCTTTCTATTATACTGTACTGAAGACAATCTAAGAAGTTAGAAATACACAAAAAGAAAGTCTTTATAATGTAATTATCAGTGTTATATCTCTGGAAGTTACAGGGGAATCAATAAAAAAGACTTAAGCATGTATAAGATAGATCAAGATTTTTTAATTATGGACTCTTTTTGTCCTACTCTTGGAAAATATATACAGAAAGCTATACAACAGACAACAATACTCTCATTCCCATCTCAGATAAAAAGAGACACATTTCTAGCTACTTCTAAAAGGACTGTTAAAGACAATTAATTTTTCTTATGACCCCAGGGAAAAGAGCTTGAAAAGTAATAGGAAACAGACCTTATTATGCATGATAGGAGTCTATGTCCAACGTAAGTATTTCTTAAAACTAGGAATAAAATGAGCCTGTTTTCAAATAAAAAGCTTGTGTACTCATGGCTAGTTGACCTCTGCTGGAAGAAATTCTAAGGGGTGATTTTCAGGCAGATGGGAAATAATGAAACCCACTTGAAGTTTGTTAATACAATACCAAGTAAAAAATAATTTAAAGGATGAATATGTGATTGAATCTAAACAAAAGCAAATTTATAATTCCATAAATATGTCTCATGAATTTTAATACATTGCAGAAACAAAGCAGACTATTTCAATACAAGAAAAGGTGCATCTTATAATCGTTAAGGTGACCAATTGGAGAATAATGAACAGGTCTGCAACTACTAAGCTAATCAAGGAAACAAAGGAACAGTGGGATAAAATATCTAAACAATTAATCTAGATGCAAGGAAGAGGGGAAGGAAATCATTAATAGAGAAGTTAGGTCAAATGTAAAGCAAAATTATGATGGATGGCACGAAACCTGCACCTGTCATCCATTGCAATAACTGTAAATGGTGGAATAAATGCTGTAGCAGAGATAAAACAAAGAGTGCCAAGCTGCATAAAGTACAATATCCAGTTTTGTGCTGCTCCGAGAGACAAATGGGTGTTGGAAAGTGATAGCAAGTTCAAAATTAGATTTAAAACGATGTGTATTGTTAATTTAATCGAGAAGAAATACCACATTGCTGTATTAATACAAGCAAAGGAGACATTTAGGCAAATTGCCTTAAGAGAGCAAGCAATGCTTCAATAATGACAAAGCAGTCAGTAAATCAGGACCATAGAATGGTTCTGTGTGTAGTTAACCATAGACGGTAAATAAGTAAAGACTTGACAACAATATGAGGAGAAATAGACAATACTACAATAATCCTGGGGGATCTTCACAAGCCTTTCTCAGTGAAGTATAGACAAGTAGATTGAACAGTAGAAAGAACATAGGAAACATTAGCATTATTAACCAATTTTGTTCAATTGCTTCTTAAGGAATATTGCATACTATAACAACAGCCTTTAGGCACATTGGTGGCATCTAAACATTTTTATATGTTGGACCTACATTCCATCTTAGGGTTAATTTTGTCAAGATATAACGTATTAGAACCAAAGAAAGGAAAGGTTAAAAAAAATCGTTATATAAATCAATGAAACACAAAAGAATTTTAGAAGGAAGAAAGCAAGTCAAGAGGAATGGGTCCTTGAAAAGACACAAAATTACAATGCTTACCGTTAATAATACTAAAGAATAAAGTACCCCCATGTGGTGTGAATAAGATTTTCCCCAACCACTGATTGGCTCCTGTGTTTGACTACTTATAGCCTCGTTGGTAGAATCATTTGGGAAGCATAGAAAGTATGGCCTTATTGGAGGAAGTGTGTTCTTCATTTTCTGCTTGGGTTCAAGATGTGGGCTCTCAGCTTGTGCTCCAGCTGCCGGCCACCTGTCCTTCATTTTACTGTCATAGATTATTATCACTTCGGAACTGTAAGCTCCAAATAATCTTCCCTCCACAAGTTGCCTTGGTAAAGTTATTTTATCACAACAGGAATAAAATATAATACTTCCCATATATTAGAAATAAAATTAAAGGGAACCACTACAATGATTTCAAAACAATTTTATGTCAATAATTTTGGAAACATAAATTAAAAAGTGCAATTATAAAAGTGTTTAATTATCAAATTGACAAAAGTAGTAACTAAAAAATCTAAATAGATGAATTGGTGATAGGTGATTTGAATGTGATTCTAAACAATCTGGATGTATTATCATATGAATTAATTGTTAAGCCCATCAGACATCATTACTGGCATGGGTGAGTGACTTCGTTATTGAATTTCCATGTATATTTAAGGAAAAACCTCAAGTTCAGCATTTATAAATATTACATAAAATGAAGAAGGAGTGCTTTACAGTTCGGCATAATCTTGGTGGCTAGGCCTGACCAGGATATTGCAGAAAAGAGAAATTATTGGCTGATTTTTCTCATGAGACACTGATGCAAAAATCCTAAAGAAGTGATTCCATAATTGCATTGAATTATAATACTTCATAATCCAGTTGATTCTATTCCAGGAGAACACTGTTGATATAACTTAAGAAAGAAGGTCAATGTTGAAAAGTACGATGTCCAAAATTTGTTTAAAACAGTCTTGTCAGATGTGACGAGCGGGTTGAAACAAAATGGCTATGCCTTGGTCATCATACCTGGAAGATGAATATATTTTATATGTGCAACATAATTGATCATGAAGCAACTGTTCCTTTTTACTACATTAAGGATGAAAAAAATCTCGTGCATATTTCAACAGATGGTGAATGTTTCACTTGAAATAATTGGATGCAATTTAACTGTGAGACTCTTACAAAGGCAATGAAAGAGGCTTTGAGGTTGAGTGTTTACCTCCCATGCATGAAGCCCTAGATTTAATCCCCAGGACTTCAAGAACATTCCTTTGAGAAGCAGCAACAGAAAAAATGCTCTTACATGAGTAACAGTTATTTTCTACAGACCTAAGAGTGAAATGCTTAAAGTTCTCCTTCCAAACTAGGAAAAGAAGATAGTGCCCATTGCATTGTCTGTTCAGTAGTATGCTGCAGAGTCGAGCTTGTGGAGTGATCCAGAGTTCTTCACACTCACTGTTTTTATGTTTTAGGACAGATAATCTATTTTGTGGGAAAGTGTCCTATGCACCATAAAATGTTTGGCAACCGCCCTATCCTCAACTCAGTAGATGATAGTAGCATTAGAATCCCCAAGTGTGACAATGAAAAATATCTTTTAACATTTCCAAATATTCCCCGTGGGGAAAATATGCCTCTCCTACCAAGAAAAAGAAATAAATGTTTTAAGATTTGGAAAGGAGAGATGAAACTCTTGTTACTTGTAGAAGATTGAACACATACAAAATCCTAAAGGAGACATTCATAAGAAGGGAGTCTCAAGTTTTACATCATTTTATATTCTGAACTCTCTAAAACTTCACTCTCTAAGACTTAACACAAACAGCCCTAAATGTAAATTAAAGCATGAATTTTATAGAAAAAATTCATTCTTTTATTGAACTTGGAAGGGATTATTTTAATGAGTCACCAAACAATTAAAAATGAATAAATTTCAGGAAACCATTTTGTGTTTCGAAATATAGTCAAGTAAATGGGGAGAGGGAAGGAAGGTAAAGGCTTGGAGAATATTTTCTTAGTTTTATAACTCTTGATTCTATTTGGAAAATATTTTTTCTAAAAATTCCTTGAACTTAATAGAAAAAGTAAACGGAGTTTTAACAGACATTTCACTTATAGTAGGCACATGGCTCCAAACACATAGAAATATTCCTGTCATTATTAGTTATTAGGAGAAAGCAAGTTAAAAGAGCAATTCTGTACTCTACATCCTTGTTAGAATGTCCAAATAAAAATGTTTGGTGACATCAACAGTTAATCAACAAAATCAAATGGTCAACTGGAACAGTCAATCACTACAGTTGATAGACTAGTTGCTAAAGTGTCTTTTGAGACCATGTTGACAAAAGTTGGCAATTACCTTCCCTAATACGAGACTACTGTGATGACCAGAAGTCCTACTCCTATGTAGCCATCCCCAAGAAAGACAAGCACACGTATAAGTTTAGGAACTCTAACCCAGAAAGAACAGCAGATCCATGAATAGGTGAAAGCATTCAGAAAATGTGGAATGTGCATGATCTTCTGTTTGACTTCTCAGAAGACAGTCTAGTGATTGAAAGGAACAAATCATCGATGTAACAACAGCAAGGGTGACTCCCAAAGAATTAAGTTTAAAAGTGATTAGATGCTGTGTCTTTGTTAGCTATCTTAATTTGATGCAGCCCCGAGTCATCTTTGAGAATAGCCTTGATTAATAATTGATAATTAGGAAATTGATAATGTCCTTGACAAGACTAGCTTGTAAGCATGTTTCTAGAGGCTTCTCTTGATTATTAATTGATATGGGAGGTGCATTGTGTCCATTATGGAGGTACCATTCCTGAGTAGCTGACTCTTGGCTGTGTAAGAAAGCTGTTTTATCATGATTGAGTAAGTTAACCAGCAAGCAATATTGGATTGCTGCTACACATTCTAATTGGGATCGTGCCTTGATTTCCCTAAGTGATGGTTTACAACATGGAAGTGTAAACTAAATAAAGACTGTCCACTGAAATTTGCTTTTAGTTAGAGTATCCCATTAAAGCATTAGAAAGGAAACTAGAACACACTGTATGATTCAGTCACTATAAAATTCCAGAAAAGACTACACCATGGTGGCATAAAGCAGATCAGTGGTTCCAAGAGACTCAGAATGTGGTCATGTCAACTGATCAAAATGTGTGGAATAAATATTTCTGAGGTTCTCAAACACAAATGGTACATTTGTACCATATACCCACCTCCAAGGCTCAGGGACCATTATGTAAAAGGGGGAGGGGGATTGTAAGAGCCATAGTTCTATAAAAACCAGAGCAAAACCATATCACCTGGAATTCTAATAAGGCTACTGAACTCACAGCAGCTATGGCTGCCTGCATAAAACCTGAAGAGGATCAGTGAACATTCCACCAAGGAGGGAGGCAGTGCTGGTGAGAGATGCCCCTACCTAAAAAGCTATTGACAGTTGATGGCATATGTCTGGTGAAGTGAGAGTTGGTTTTCTTTAAGGGTGTAAGGCTGGTAGGTGGATTACATTCCAGTAAATGATTACACATCTAGGAGTATACGAACAGTCCAAATAGACTGAGTGGATTACAAACACAACACATCATCATCATCATCATCATCATTATCATCATCATCAACAACAACAACAACAACAACAACAACAACAACAACAACATCAGAACATGACATTGGGAGGGAGATGGGTATGGTTTTGGGAGGACTTCACTATGAATGTGATCGAATATATTGTATGCATGTATGAAATTCTCTAAGAATTAGTAAGACTTTTTTTTTTAAACAGCGTGGGGATGTGGTTTTCCTCAATGTAAGTGAGGAGAATGGGCATGACAATGATTTACACCAGATCCATTTCATTTTATAGCATTATACACATATGGAAATCTCACTGAATTGTAAAACTGAAATCAATAGAAATGTATTTCATGCACACTATACTTCAGTAATGTCAATCTTTAAGACTGGAAGAACATATGTATGGAAAGCTACAATTCAGAACCCCCTTTTGCTTAGTGTATTGGTCAACTTTCCATCACTGTGACAAAATATCTGGTGGGATCAACTTATAAAGAGGTTTGTTTTAACACAATTTCAGAACTTATAGTCCATGATTAGTTCCTTTGGAGAACTATATGGGCGCTGTTTTGATAGCTGAAACTAGACCAATAAGGCTGCTGCTCTCCTTATAGAATATGAGCTATGAAGAGAAAGAGACAGGGGTGGATTCCCAACATCTCCTTTGAGGTCATGCCCATAAATACCTAACTTCTTCCTAGCCTCATCTCCTGGTGATTCCTCCATTTCCTAAAAGCGTTATAGCTCCAATATGTGACTTTGAGAGGAAGATATATATGCATGTGTGCATTGTATGGGCATGCGTGTGTGTGCACATGTGCATATTTGTGGAGGACAGAGGACAACTTATGGTGCTTCCTTTGCTTTCTAACTTGTTTGAGACAGGGTCTCTGTTTTTCCACTGCATGCTGCAAGGTTGCTTCAGCATGTACGTTCAGGGAATCTACTGGATTCTACCTTCTCCTCACTGTAGATACCCTGAAATTCCAGATGTGTACTACCATGCCCATCTTTACATGTGTTCTGAGGACCTAAACTCAATTTCTTACATTCATGTGTCAACTCCTCTTATTTCTTTGTCTCTTTCCTCACACCATGGCCCCGGTTGAGCTGTTTTCATGAACCATCTTCTAGGTTTTCTAGATTTCATATTAATGAATGCCATCCAAAACCATAGTATGCTCTACTACTATTCTCTTTTAACCTCAGTAGCTTCAGCTCCACTGGACAATCTATCTGGGCAGCTCTCTGCATCATGATTTTCCATGGTCCTTTGTAACTCACAAGGTATTTTTGGATTCCTACATGCACTACATGTTTGTGGAAACAGGTGCTAACTAGTTTGTAGTTGCTTCCCCATTTTTTTTTTCTGTACAACTAATAATTCAACATCACATAATCGCATATCTTTAGGGATAACCTAAAGAAGACAACGAAGTGACCCAGATGATCTTCCCTGACAGGTGCATTTCTATGTATAGTTATCTTTAAATAGATCTTAGAACTACGAACAGATGGATGCTCACTGCTCTGGTGCAATAGTTTTTTCTATTACTTCTCATTTTCTAAATTTTGTCATAGATACCTTATATCAACATTCTCAAGATACTTACATTATTTTTTATCTTTAGTCTCATATATTTTACTTATTTTGTGTTTGTTTTCCATTATTATTATTATTATTATTATTATTATTATTATCATCATCATCATCATCATCATCATCCTTTTAGTTTTGGAGATTATAATACTTTCTATGGGTGAATAGTATTCTTTTTCCATATTAATTCCTTAAGATCATGTCCCGTGGCTGCTATTTTTATCACTCCCAGTTACTAGAACTGGTATGAGTAATATATAAGAATGAGAAATCCACTTTAGGAATATCTTGAGAAATTTCTCTGGTCATATTGGGTAGTGACTATCTGTGTCAGCACCCTTTCTCACTAGACAATCATTTCTCTTGAAAGAAGAATCTGTTACATTTCTCTCACCATCTCTACTACCCTGCAGAGTGCCAGAGTAGATTTTGTTGAAAAAAGAAGGTAGAAGGTGGAAGTGAACAGTTGTTCATATAATTGCACACACATGTGTAACAGTACATGCCTTTAGTTCTCCTTAACTTCTGATAAGCCAATAGGCTAATATCTCTTGGCCATTGTTCAAGTTCATACTGGGTCCTACTTTCATTTTACAGATCTCACTATCACTGATACAAACTCAGGATTTAATTTTTCATTTAAAAATATGGCCAAATTATTGATAGCCCATAGGTAGCATTGTTCCTTTGGATTGATTTCAAAAAATCCAGAGGGAAAAAATGCAAATATTAGTATCCGATACATTTTGCCCAGCAGAAATGATTTACTACAGCCCAAATCATCAATTATATGGGAAAGCCTCCTAGGATGTGTTTTGCATGCTCTTTACAGCTGTTACCTATTACGAGTTCTCAGGAGTGCCATTTGCTGCTACAACTCACTGGTCCCATAAGCTGAAGTCACCGATAGGACTGTGGAATTGTTTGAAATCACAGAGGGAGAAAGAGCCAAACCAGCGTGAGTGGCTGAAGTGTTCCTTACATCTTCATTAGATGTCCCTGTTTACATGCTAAAGATGTTCCAAAAGCCTGCTATGTCCTGTGAGTCTTACAGCATAATAGCTTATCTACCCAGCTCTCCCAAGGATACAAACACACTGTTGAAGCCTCTGTCTTTAAAAATTTCAGATTGGCCTATTGACTCGTCCATTGCATTGTAATGTAATATATATATATATATATATATATATATATATATATATATATATATATATATGTAATGGAGCCATCTGGCCCAGACAATGAAAGTATTCTGTTCGTATCAGAAATCTGCAAGGGAGTAGCTATTTTTTATTTCTTTTTCATATGGGGCAAGGAGTGCTTAATATTGTTAGCTAACGTCAGTGAACAGAGTCTAAGAGGCACAAAGAGTAATGTGCAATTACAGAACTGAAAATACGCTTCTGATTGGGTGCATATCTATCAAGCCTCTTTATTTCTCTGAAAGCTTTTTATTGGAGGCCAACACAGCTTGATTTGGAAGGAATAAAAGTAGCTGAATAAATGACATGGTGAGAAAGCTGACCTCTAGCTGATTTCAATTGTGTTGTTAGTGAACTGTTCATATTTTCCAGCTCACATACTTGTTCATAACTTTTAGTTAATGAATGATTAGCCATACAGGCAAACCTAATGCAGTATAGAGCAAGTCTTTACTTTCTATCTAATTCCATGTTGCAATATAAGTGCTAAAAGCATATAGGGTCTTTGAGGGAGACCCTGCTCTCAGAAATATGATTAGCCTTAATGAAAAGGATACTGAAGGTTGTTTTCTTGCCTTTCTGCCATGTGTGAACATGGCTTTCTGGAAAACAGGAAGCAAACTGTCACTAGATACCAAATATTGTCACTTTGACTATAGCTTTCATCCTGCAGGGTGTTGAGACATGTTAAAGGTCTAGCCCATGCTCTCCTGGGATAGCATCCTTGGACAAACCAAGAAAATCGAGTGTTTATTTCCCCCTGAAACTAACATGATTCTTTTCAAGTATGAAAATAATGAAACAATTTTTGAACCCTGGAAATATGATTGTCTAACCCATTATCCAGGCAGCGTTTCATGCAAATACAATGTATATACAATTGAAATTTTTTATAAAACAGATCCTGCCATACCTTTCTTCTGATGTTAAACCATCATGACATTGTTTTTAAATCCCTCTTCTTTTTTCTTTTCTTTCCTCTTCTAGATAGGGTCTCAGAGTAGTCCAGGTTGAACTTGAGCTCTCTACATAGCCAGGGGTGACATTCATTTTCTAATCCTTCATTTTCCAACTCCTACGTTTATATGTTACTAGGGATAGAATCCAAGATTTCATCCATTCTGGGCAAGTTCTCTACCAACTAAGTCCCATCTTCAACTAAGTCTTCAACTAAGTCCCAACTAAGTCTTTTTTCTTAAAGTAATAGTTTGTAACTGCTCTTTTCAGTAAAGTATATCAAATATGCTTTTTGTTTCAACTCCTTCTTTCTGACCTGTTGCAGAAAGCACATCTGAGTGAATACCATTCAAAATATTATTTTATACTTGGTCTTAGATTCACTTGGTCAATATTTTATACTTGGTCTTATATTTACATGATAGAATTTAGCAACATGTAATGAAAATATTATTATACTACCATGGAAAAATAATGTTATTTTTCTCACATGCCCAGACATATTGGAGAAGCCAATGAAGGCACATGTAGTTGCTTAAAGAATTTACCAAGAATACTCATTCTTTCTATTTGCCATTATACTTATCATGTATCATCAGTACTCAAGATGACTTTCCCACTGGTAGATACTACATCTATGAGCAAGGTTAGAAGAAAAAGCACAGGAGACAAATTTTAAAAGCAATAGTTATTTGCCAGGTAAAATTGCCCCTTTGATCAGATCTTCTGTAAGACCCTTCTGCTATACTTTTATCTCACTAGCAACACTTATTTTTCATAGCCATGCCTGCTTTCAAATGTATTAATGAAGCAGAGTATTTTATTTGGGGAAATCCCTGCTCCTGTCCCAAAGCAGGTCTCTGGTAGTTAGAAGGAGAGTCAAGAAAATATACAGGCTAGAAGCAGTTTGTGGCATGTATTTCATAAACAAAACATTTTCCCTTTCATTGGTTGCTGGTAATTCTACAGAGTACTCTGTTAATGTGCGTGGTCTACCAGTGACATGCTAACTCTATTGTTAAGAATATTTGACCTACAGGAAAAATCCAATTCCTGCTTCTACCCACATAAATACACATACGTGGCAGTCTTTTTTTAAGTTCATTCTTCTCTACCTATATCTCTTTGCTTCGGGTATATCTTCATTTTATAGTGCACTGACCTCCTCTTCCTCCTCCTCCTCTTCTTTTTCATCATCTCCTTCCTCATTTCCTTTTTACTCTTGAAGATCCTTTAACTTTTCCTGTCTGATAAATGCTTATACTTCAAGACAGTCCAAATACCATCATATCCTGGGACTGTCCTTCTCTTCTTAGATCTGTTTTTGTTGTTCTGTGCACAGCACCATTAGGTCTCTTGCCATTGTTTACTTGCATATGTGTCACTACAGACAAATGCTATGGCCTCTTCTTAGAACAAGGTCTTTAATTTATTTGACTTTTACAACCCGATGTCTGTTGCAGTTCCTGTAATAGGTTCAAGACACTTGCTCAAGGAAATGAATAGCTGAAAATTACCTCTAATGTATAGATGACCTAAAAAGAATTCAAACAAACTGCTCTCACTGTAGTCGGAAAAGGCACCTTCATCTATGCCCCTTCTGTCTAGACCTCAGTGGATCAATGACTGGTGGTAGAAATATGAAAGAGAATGAGTGAATCTTTTAGTCTTAATTGGTAGTATTAACATAAATCAGTAATATAAATGCTCATTTGTATATTTTGTTGTCTGTTCTTCAGACCTGTGATCAATAGTTACTCAGTTTTATACTTTTGTGTATGTGTGTACATTGGGAGATATAGTTTGTTTCCTTATTAAAAATCCCTACCATTGAAAAGTACAAAGGCCTCATTTCCTCATTTACTTTGGAGTAATTCAAACCGTCTGTAACAAAATTATTTCTTTATTAGCCTTTAAGCTGTTTAGTGACTAAATTTATTTATGACCAGCAAACAGCACTTGTTATTAGAGCAAGATTAGGAGCAGTCAGGAATCAGATGAGGATACAAAATAAAAAGGGAGTCAGAAAAAAAGTCCATCCATAGTTTTGGCCATGTGCTTACAGTTGACAGAAGTGAATTCTTGATATGATGCCTTCTTTTCCTCTTGATCTCTCAGTATACAGAGAATAGACATTAGTGGTCACTAACAGAACCTTCTTCAGGCTGGGGATGTAGTGTAATAGTAGAACACTTGTGTGGCGTATTAGGAGCAATCTCTACCACCATAACAGACAACACTTTCTGTGTGAGCCCAGGAATGGTCAAGAATATATCTCAGTGCTAGGGGGCCTCTGCTGTCTCCTGTGAATAAAAAGCAGAACAGTGAGCTTCTCTGTCTATCACTGATGCTAGGGAATGGCAGTGCTCATCCTTCCCCCAACACCCACAGACTGCAATTGAATAAGGAGTGAACTAACATGGAATGGATAGCAGAAATTGTATTTGACACTTTTATTTACATCTTTCTGTTTCTCTAACCACATGAGGCCATTATTATAAATATCCCCATTTTACAGGTGAGGAAATGGGCACCAAGAGATTTAATCATTTGCCTAAAATCTCAGAGCTGGTACATGACAAAGATAAGATTCAGTCTGAGATCTTTGATATCCAGCATTTTACTAATGGACTATGGAAAGTTAATTAGTTTAAAATCTGCTTTGTGGCTTTTTATCATACCACAAAGTACTTTGCTTTGATAACAGCCTAGAGCCTGCTGTCCTCAGTCTCTTGAGCCTTGAAGTTTCTGGAGGCAGACAGAAAATGGAAAAATGTAGATCATATATACCAGAAACAACCTACTTAAGACTGACTTCATGCCCTTCAGGTATAATTCTTTCCCCCTGGAGACTGTTGATGGAAATGGAAAACATATCCAGGTTTCATTTTGTGTACCCCCTTTCCTGCAGGCTGTCGTCCATATCAGGTGATCACAGCACGAGTTCACCCAGGAGAGAGCAATGCCAGTTGGGTGATGAAGGGAACCTTGGAGTTCCTAGTCAGCAGTGACCCTGTAGCAAAGCTCTTGAGGGAAAACTTCGTGTTCAAGATCATCCCTATGCTCAACCCAGATGGTGTCATCAATGGCAAGTATGTCACCTGTCTGGCCCAATGGATCCACTACTGCGTATGTGTCACTGTAGTAAAAATCCACTGCCGTCTCATCAAAGGGGTGTAAGTGTAGGTGCCTTGATACTCTATAGGGATCTCCCTTGGGCTCCTATCTGAAACAATTAGCAATGTGCCCTCAATGCACATTTGTATATGTTTCATGGTATTCCTTTAAATAGAAATAGATGAAACATGGCATTTAGTACTAGAGAATCACACAGCTAAGCTAGTCCAGTGCTTCATTTACAATGGAAGGTGGGCATACAGGGTCCCCAAAACTCCCCTAGCTCATTTGGTGAACCACTGGCATTTCAGGGTTCAGTCAATGAGTCTTCATCATGACTACCAATGCTTCTACACTAGTTTTACTTGAAGCTGCAAAGAAATGTAGTATTAATTCAGTTATATATTACTGGTTTCTGGATAAAATTAAAATAAGAACATCACATCAATGGAAAGGAATGCTGCCTGGCAAAGAGAAGTGTGGTATCTTCATTTTCAAAATGCTGCTTCTCGTCTTTAGGATGTATTAGGGAATAAAACTCTGAGGTCTGTCAGAAGGGCTCAGAGTCTGAGCTCAGGTCCAGATGAGGGCCCTAAGGTTACATGACCAGGGAGTGGCAGGACTAACATTTACAGATACCCATTTAGCCTTTTTTAGTAAGATATGATCCTTTGTCCTATAAGAATGGAGATTCTGTCCCATAGATAAACAAAATGAGAGATGAACATAAAATAGTATGAGGAAAAATTATTTCAAAGACTAAAATGAAAATGAAACTTTAAAATATCATTAGCATAGAAGCAAAAATTAAATTTAGATAATACAGAAATTTGGTGTCAGTAAAGGGTTGGAAAACAACAAATAAAAAGGGTCATAAAGAGACACAAAATCTTATAAATGATCAAGTGAACATTCAAGCAAATATAATGAATGAAAGGTTAATCCCTTCAAGAAAGGAAATGAAATATTAAATAACTCCAATAGACTTCTTTTTTGATAAGTACAAAGATACACTAAATTTAAAGTGTTAAGAATATGATGACTACATATAACATATATGACATGTAGTATCTATCATATAGAACAAAAATTTTATATATACATTTATATCATATATGATCATGTAGCATGTAATATAAAATAAAAGTATTATATAAAAGAACTAAGAAAATCCAAAATGTGTTATATATGAAGACTTATCAATGCAAATCAATTAAAGCTATAGACTATAAAAGTAATATATACAAAAAGGAAAGAATGAATGAAAGAAGTATAAATGAAGAAAGAAGAATAGGAAAGAAAAAGTGTACCAATCCGTATTTAATATATTAGATTAGCACAATTAGGTTAGCTCAGTAGTTTATAGCTATTTATTTATTTATTCATTCATTTTCTTATTTCCTTTCTTGATTACTAATTGATTTATTCATTCATTGATTTCTTCTTATTTTTTTTTGGTAGAGATTGTTTGATGAGGACTGCTCAATGCTGACTGCATTGAGGATCAGGAGGCCAGGTTCTTTCCCGAAGAGCATCAGTCTCCTCTGGCAGCAATGAGGTCTCTAGGATCTTAAACTGGATCAGGCCCTAGAGTGGTGTCTTTTAAGGCTGCCCAGAGCTCAGCTGTCTCCTGTCATCTGCTCCCCTAAGTCCACAGTCAATCTCTGGTTGCTCTCTGCTTAAGCTGCCAAGAATTTTACTAGCAGGCTTTCTCAGCCTACAGGGTGGAAGATAGCTATGGAAAGTACTTAAGGGACATGACCCCATTTGGTTATATCCAATTTGGCTCACTTCTCTCCTTCCCTGGAACTAACAGGGGTCAGAAAGAAGTTGGAAAGAGTATCAGACTAGGCGTGCTAACTGAACAGGACCTCTGGGTGTTTCCTGATTGACTCAGTTTTCCCCGTGGGTGGAAGATGATAATGTACTCCTGATTGACATTTCATGGGTGTGGGGAGAGTCTCATATACCCAAAGCTCAGGGATTTCATGTTCAAGCTCAGGGATTAAGTGTTGAAGCGCCATCTATTTCAAATTCTCATACTTCCAAATTGTGCTTGCTCCAGGTCTTTGGTCAAAGTTAATGGGGTTTCAGTCACTGAGGAGCGTGTTGGCTGGTGTGCACATTATTTCCAGCTCACAGCTGGTTACTTTGTTTCCCAAATGGCAGGGCAGCTTCTTCCCAGTGACAATGGCATTCATCATCATTACTATTATTTATTATGACTCTGATTGCTCTTTTATTTATACAACATCTTTCATCATAGAGCCTGGGGCACTTTGCAGATCACTTGGACTGAACAAACAAGTATGGTTGAAAAGGAATTGGAAATCACCACACTTTCCACAGATAGAATAATCAGCAGGCCATAGAATCTCATTATGAGAAGGACCCAATGCTGCCATGAATACATGGCCTTTCACAATATAAAGTTTAAACCTCTAGGTCCTCAGCCCATTTCAGAATGGACTTAAAATGTGCTTCTTCTAAGTTTCACTTGAGATGCTTCTGCAGTTGATGTTCCATTGTCTGGCCATGCCTATAGCATGGTGTATAATTAGGTGGTGTTTATTCTTATTGTGTTTTAGTTTTTGTTCTCCAAGCTTCAACTATTATAGTCAGTCTTCCGCATATAGATCAAATTCTTCCTGTACATATTTGATTTCCCCATGAGAAATACTCCCCAAGTTTGATGCAGTTTACCTAAACACTGTATTTGATTATCATTCCTGATGTTTGAATGTAACTGATTTTTCTCTGGACATAATGGTATTAACAGACATCTTAATCGCCAGAAGTGCTCTGTGTATGTTTGACTAAAAGGAGATAATGTTTGCATTCTATTAATGACTCCGAACATCACCATGTCAATCAGAGCTAGACTACACTTTGTGCACTTATGCATTTACTTGTATGCTCAAGTATTTGTGTACAAGTGGAGAAAAAAACCATAATTTTAGGTGTTGTTACTCAGATGTTGTCTAAATTGAATAATGTTGGTTGTCAATTCAACTACATCTAGGATTAACTAGCCCCACAAGCATCTGGGCACACCTGTGAGGGATTTTCTTGATTGGGTCAATTGAAGTTAGAAGACCCCTCCCTCCCAACCGAGGTTATACTTTCTGGTGGCAGCCTATATAAAAGAACAAGGAAGAAGGAAATATTTTGGTGTTTGCCTGTTTACCCTCACTCTGACAAATTCATCTATCTTGTTGCTGAGACATACCTTCATTTATATTAGAATCTGCTTCTTTGGAATTCCAATATAGACAGAAGACCAGCTGCTCTCCATGAATTCCTGGGGATTCATCAGATTGGGACTGCTGAGGCATTTTATCTTGTTGGCTGAATATTGAATTGCTGGCTTTTTGGTTGGGATACAGCCATTCTTGGACTCTTTAGACCACAGCCTGCTATATATGTGTGTGTGTGTGTGTGTGTGTGTGTGTGTGTGTGTGTGTGTGTGTGTGTGTGTGTGTATGTATGTATATATATGTATATATATATATTAATTTTACTTTTAATATCCATTATATATTTTACACAAACACACACACACACACACACACACACACACACAAAATCACTACTTTTTCCTTTAAAGAACCTTGACTAATATACCATCCATCTGTATTTCACTGGCCTGGGACATACTAGGAAGGCTGACTGATCAAGGAACCCCAGTGATGTACCTGTTTTTACTTCTCCAGTTCTAGAATTTAAAGTGTTAGCTGTCACACCCAGTCTTTTTGTTTCTAATATTGGTTCTGGGAACCAAATTTATCTTCTATTTCTTGGAAGTCAAGTACTTTACTGATTAAGGTATTTTCCCAACCCCGTAACAAACATTTAATTTAAAACTTATCATGGACCTTCATGGAGCTTGCAAACATGTGTAATAATAGAGCAGTTTCCTTTTGTGACATTGGTGATGGAACCTCTGAGGATGAGTGGAAGATCTTGATAATAGTGGTCAGAGAGACACAGCCAGAATTTCTAGCAAGAAAAATATAGTGAGTCTTGCCAAGTCAAGAATCCCTTAGCAACGCAAGTCTGAACAGGGAAACAAATACAACGATGTATCTGTTATGATTAATTCCAAAAGAAACAATTTCTCATCTCCTTGCTGGGCTATCTATTGGATTAGGTCGAGCTCTCAGTAAGACAGGCGCAATGCAGTGTTTTTGAGACTCATAATTCTTTTAAACATGAGATAGAAAAGAGTGAGAATTAGCAAACCAAGTTAAATCAGAAGGAGGGGTGGTAGATAGGTTAAAGTGGGGATGCAGGAGAAGGCAGATGGTTTTCAAGCTGCTAACTAGGTATAGATACTACATAAATGGGGAGAGAGTGAAGGGGGAAGCAGGTCAAGCCTTGTTCTAATTTGTTAAATTTTGGGTGTTGATGATCAGTATAATTCTTACAAAGCCAACACAGAGCCTTGTGCTTTATTCACAGGAGACTAAGCATATTGATCCTAGGAGTATTTCCAACTCCATAAACATGATTATCTTCTTCCAAACACACTGAGGACCAGGCACAAACAACAATAATAAGCAAAGGGCCTAGTGCAAGCAAACACAGCAAGGTGTTAAAAAAAAGGAACAGCATAATGTTCAAGAGGAAACGATTCAAACTATAAACATCACATAAAAAATCTCAACAACCTTAACCATTTTAGGACCATTTCAAGTGTGGGTCAATAGTCTACTCTACTGCAGGTTATGAATGTTTAAACTTCCTACAAGTAGATCACTTTCAGACTTTACCTAAATAAAACATTCAGTACCTTTTATGAGCCAAGAACATACCTAATTATTTTACTTATATTGTCTTACTCCATTCTCACTATGACCCATGCTGTGATTGATTGGTCTAGACCAATGGTACATGTCTTACTGTTACAACCAGATGTAACCAAGTCACCAAAGGATTGAAAACAGAAGAAACAGGTGTTTCCTGTAAGGATGGAGGGAGAAAGGGGCAGCAGTTCATGTGCCAGAACCTACAGTCTTGAGTGGCTGCCTCAAATGCTAGGGGTTGAAAACCAAATCGGGGCTGTAATAGTTAGCTGCAGCTGTCATTTTGACATAACCCATAGTCACTTGGGAAGAGGAAATCTCAGTGGAGGATTTGTTTAGATTAGATTGACCTGGGCCGTGTGACTAAGGCATTTTCTTAATTTTAAATTGATATGGGGGGCTCAACTCACCTGAGGACAGGGTCATGCCTGAGCTATGGGCTTGGAAAATCTAGGAAAGGTAGTTGAATTAGCCAGATGGAATGAGACAGCAACCTTCTTTCCTTCATGGTCTCTGTTTTACTTCCTGCCTCCAGGTTCGTGACTCAACTTCCTTTCATCAGTGATACACTGACAAGGAAGTGTAAGCTGAATACTCTTTCTTTCCCCGGGTTGCTTTGGGTCATGGTATTGATCATAGCAAGATAAAACCAGAGCAGAGACTGACCTTGTTAGGATTTCTGTGGACAATGGGGCACAAAGAAGAGGACAACGAAGTCTAGAGTGGTCTAATTCCAAATGCACAATACCATTTAGTCCTCCTTGCTGCTGGTTTCTTGGCAGAAGTGGAGCGGTTGTATCTTGAGAAGTTCTAGAGAAAAGTACTATTTGCCTGCATCTGCTCCAGTCATGTTTATTAGCAACAGGTAACAGGAAATGTGCCCTTCTTTCTCTAGTGACATTTTATGGATAGAGCCTTTGTGGAAGCCAACCAGAGAAGGATTCTAAGCACCGCGCCTGATGGCTGCTTTTGATAATAAGCAATAAGATGTCTGTATATCAAGTCCCTGATATGCAATATCATTTGGGTTGTTTTGCTTTAGTTTTGTTTGTTTATTTCTTTGAAATAGGATTTCCGGCTTGGAACTCATGATGCAATCCAGGCTGACCTCAGATTCATAGCAGTCCTCCTGTCTCTATCTTCCAAGTGTTGAGATTGTAGGGATGAACCACTCATGTTCCACTTAAATGTTTGTGTCTTTGCACTATGTAGATTCGATTTCTTCATTTACTGAAGATGTCCCCTGTCTCCAGCGTAGTAACAGATACATATTCTAGGCTTAAGCACACCTGCTGCCCTTGCAGAGGATCTGGTTTCAGTTTCCCACACTTACACGGCAGCTCGCAACTTTTCCATAACAGTTCTAGGGGATCAAGTACTCTCTTCTGGCCTCTGTGGGCACCAGACACACATGTAGTGTGCATACTTACATGCAGACAAAACAAAACTTAGACAATGTATACTCTGTAGAAAGTTCAGAATTATAGAAACAGGGGCAAAAAAAGTGAGGAGAGATAGGGAAATGAGGGGGACTCCGAAGAATCAACCAAAATAAACTATCCATGAAACTTCCATTAAGAAATATATAACACTGTAATTTGATTAAAAAACCCACCAAATTAAAAAAAGGAAAAATTAAAAACATTCAAATTTAAGAGTATTATGTTGTATAATTTAAAAGTGTATTAGTCACTTAAAGTCTTAGTCTTGGAACAGTTTTTTTTTTTTTTCTCAAAATTCCACCAAAAACACTGTTGGAAAAGATACTTTAGTTATTTGTCAATAAAGTGACATTCAGGTTTGTCACCTATTTCTTTAAATATAATTATGTGACCATATCTATTGAGACTTTCCACAAATCATATATTCTGTGATATAATTTAAAGACTAACAAAATCTTCCAGGGAAAATGGTGCAATCATTATTATTTTTAAAATAGCAGTCTCAGAGCATTGACAGACAACAGTTAATAAACAATTTTCCATCATAAACAATTTATAGATGGGTAGTATTGTTGTGTTTCTAATGAGTTTATTTGGCCATTTCACGAAGATAAATTTTCAAGTACAGATAGTAGAATCAAATATTATGTAAATTATGTATCTGATGCCTATTTGGTTGAATTTCTTCTATTAGGAAATTCATAGGTTTATGTCCACACTAAAAATGCATGGTGTTGCTGGGTGTTCACACCCTTGTGAATGCTACACATTATAAACATTAGTATTTGCATTGGTATGTTAGCTTACTTATGACTTTACCTTTTATAGTTGTGACTTTTAATTAATAAAATTCCCAGAAAACTGGGAATCTCCCCCTTTTATTCATAACTTTAAAATTAAAAAGCGAGTAAAAGTGAATTCTACAGGGTGCATCACATACCTTGTAAGCATTGGAATAAGTAATTAGATTAAGATTTATCCAGCTGCAGAGTTTGTATTTAGCTTCGAAGTTACACAACCACACCACATCATAGCTTCTAGTCCACCCTACTGGTGACATCTGAAGGTTTCTAGCTAGAAAATGAGAAGTGGAAAGTGTCTAATATGGGTTTGTTGACGCTTCTCTTGACTATACACGATTATTTTGCTATTTCCTAAAATTTGGCTCACATGTGAAGTTGTGGCAGAGAAAGAGATCTGAAAAATTTTGATATATCCAAAATTATATAGTGATATATTAATTCGGATATACGCTCAGTCAACTCTTAGTGTGTGGGTGTTATATTGGTATATAGGGCAGAAGTGCTTTAAATTAAAAGAGGAAATTTCTATCCTAGCCTTTTGGGATCCATGCTCAGTTGACTCTGTGGCCATGATAATTACTTAGTGTTTTCATTTCCTCCTCCTGCTTTTACTCATCATTTATGTTCTTGAAAGAATTACCAAGGGCATGCAGGGAGCCTGCTTTAATTTCTGGATGATTTCAAGCAAGCTAAGGCTTAATAAGCTTGGCATGTGTGGCTTTCTCTAAGCTTGGAGAATTTATGCTTTTAAGACCTTCAGAGCATGTGAGGGACAAAGTCCATTTTTCCATAGGTTTCCTGGTCTATGCTTGACTTCTGAAGTACGTGTTGCCTTTAAGCCTGCAGATCTTGAGTTCTATAGTATTCCCTAACAGAGCTTGCTAGAGGACCAGATTTCTCTTCCTGGGGTTGAGAGAAGGACACGATGGCATATGGGAAGATCAAAACTGCCAGCATGTGTCTATGTTTTTTTTTTTTCCCCCGAGGGGGGGCGTTGACTGTTGTTCCAATGTCTATTTCTTTGCTTCAAAACACATTTTGTCTTTCTGTTTTTCTTTCTCTTCTCCATCCCTTTTCACCCACCACCCGAAAGATACCTTTCTGGAGATTTAGAGGAACACAAACTGCAGAACTTGTAAGAGAACACTATGTGTTCTTTAGACATTGGAAAGATAAGGACTTGGATCCTTGTTTTCTGTTGAAATGTGACTGGTGGTGTTGATAATATAATAACAGTACTTCCTCTTGAAGGCTCAGCTCTAAAGTTCTTCCTTTAGAGTAAGCTCCTCGTAATGGAAACCTCCGGCCTTGACATTTGTCTGCAGAATTTTGGTCCTCGGTGGTCTCACCTTCCTAGCTGTGCAAGTTTAACATGCACCAGTCGTTGGTTCTGTCTAGAAAGTATTCCTTCAATCTTCCTGACTGCTGAAAAGGAGCCTGCAAGTTCAATCATCTTCCTCTTTTCCTCCTTCTCTTCCTTTTCCCTTCTCCTTCCATGACTCTCTGCCCTTCCCTATACCTTTTCTTTTTCTTTTCTCCCTTGCTTTAGTTCTGGGAATCAAACCATGGCTCTGCATGAACCAGGTAGAAACCCTACCACTCAATGAAAGAATCAGTCCTGTGATCACATATGTATTTGTTTGTTTGTTTGTTTGTTTAGAGATATGGTCTTACTGTATAGTTCTTAATGTCCTAGAGCTCACTATATAGATCAGGCTAGCCTAACACTCACAGAGATCCACCTGCTTCTGTCTCCTGAATGCTGGGATTAATGGTGTGTGCCACTATTCTTGACTGCTAAAATAGCTTTCATTTGCATTGATTCTATTCTTTTTGTTATCTGTAGCATCTCAGAGTTAACAGTGAATGAACTTTTTCATTTCTTTTATTTTTCTTTTTTCTTTTTGCTGTATTCATTTTTAAGAAACATTTCAGGATTTTGGACATCGAAGAACTTGAGTGCCTAAATGAAATGTTAGTCTAGTTTCTGGTTCTACCTTGTTTGTGTATCTCTATGTTTGGGGACTCAGAAAGGAGGGGAGTGAAGAGTATCTTATCTCCTCTTTGCTTTGTCTTGCTTATGTTCAACACTGTGGAAAATTTGTTACTTTGATCTAGTCAGAGGAACTATAATTTTCTCCGTCTACCTCCCAGCCTCAGTGGAAGGAATAGAAGTCTCTCTTGGTCCATTTTGCATTCTAATATATTTTATTAGACAAATGGGACAAGCAAAAGGCATAGTTTGATCTCATAGTTTCCCCCTATAACTCCATGAAACTAAAGGCACAAATCTAAATTTAAAAATAAAAGATATCAAGGAGATTTTTTTTTCCTGGCTTAAATTTATTCTTTGCAAATGCCTGTCAGTAATTCTCAAATTCTGGCCTAGAGGGAAATTGCAGGGCTTTCTTGTCACCTCTCCTGACAGGTGGAAGGAGACAGGGAAGCCCATAAAGAATGTGGTGTTTGCTGTGACTGCCAATCCTCCTCTGTTCATAAACTGCAGGCACAGTGTGGGTTCAGAACAGTGGAGTCCTGGTTCAGAGGAAAATCGACACACTCAATCTTGCTGATGAACTTGTTCATGGAGATCAGAAATGATTTGCTCTGGGAACTCTCAAGGTCCTGCTGTTAAGTCATTAGCATATCGTGCAATGCTAGATCACTTTGGGCTAGGAATTCTGGGAGAGCTTTCTCAAGGGCTTTCTCCATTGCCTGCACGTGGAAACTGGATCAGGTGCTTCAGGACTCCATTTGCCTTTTGCAGACATCTCAGATTTGAATAAATATTGCTATTTATTATTCCCAAATTTAGGGTTATTAATTATATCAGCATAAACCTAATTTATGCCATCATAAACAGCGATAATAAATGCTGCCAACTGCTAATACCCAGCTCTTGCCAACTGTGCCTGGAGTTGATGGGTTCCCCCACCCCACTTCCCAGAAGTATTAAATTAAAAATGAGCCAATGTTGCAGAATCATTGATCAAGTGGGGACTGAGGCTCTTGGGAAAATGTGTTTGTTTTGTTAAATGTTTTGATCCTTCATTGGCTGAACAAGTTCTCATGTTTGACTGCATTCCAGTATCACTCCCTTTTTCCCTACCCCTCCAGCCTTTTAGAGGGGAAAGAAATGGGAACATTTCTCAGGATGGAGGAGGCTCAGAACATCTATCTTTCTTCGTTCTCAATATGCCGTTTAGACATGAGTCATTGGCTGGAGAGGTGGCTCAAAGGTTAAGAGCACTGACTGCTCTTCCAGGGGTCCTGAGTTCAACTCCCAGCGACCACATGGTGGCTCGCAACCATCTGTAATGGGATCCGATGCCCACTTCTGGTGTGTCTGAAGATACTTATAGTGCATTCATATACATAAAATAAATAAATTAGACATGGGTCATCGAGGTATGCTCAACTCCTAACACATTCTTTCAACAAATACTTCAATCTTTATGAAAAAAATTCTTAGGTACTATATAGATTCAGCATTTCAACTTCCATTTCATTTACCATGTATCTAGTGAAATATAAGGCCTCCTAACATACAAACAATTCTGTGACTAGAAGTGGGAAGCACGGACCTCACAACCATGCCAAAACAGAGGATGCTTTTGAAAAATAAAAAAAAAAGCTCTTTAATCTCAAATCTCATTGGGAGGACATTTACTTTGTGAGGGGAGGAAGAATCCATTCAGAGCTCCATAAGATCACATTGCCTTTCTCAAGGGGAACATTTTTTTTTTTTTTTATCATCCTTTGTCCTGGTACCTGTTTTATCTCTCTGTGGTGGTTGCAGGAGTAATACAGTGTATAGTCCTGACCAGATAATCAAAAGATTCTGCCTGAGGTCAGACTTGACTTCCTTTCAGTGGGGTGGGTTCGGACCAGTTACTTAACCTCTCTACTCCTATTCCTTCAACATATTACAAGGTCACAAGCCCTACCCACTGTGCCTTACCTGCTTAGTGGCATGATCAAATATCACAGGACTTTGAAACTATGCTGTGCAAAGTAAGAGAGGATCCATTCACTGCTGCGATGCCTGGATTTCAGGGGTGACCATCAAAGCTCTTCTCTGTGGCTGGGCCAGACTGGTTTAATCATCTTTATCTTGCTTTTCATTCCTCAGTTTCTCAGATCAGTATGACAGAAATCATACAGAGAAGAGATGAGACTGAAGACATGAAAGATTCTTTTTGTTATATTCAGATATCATAAATAGTATATATCTATGGTACATCAAAAACTAGCTACAGAACTGATTGAATTTGAGTGAAAATATTGTTGTATCGACAACTTGAATTTTAAGAATTGAAACTAATAACCTTTTTCTCTTCTTTATTATTGGTCACTAACTGACTTAGCTGACCCATATGAATAGACTCAAAACCTGACTTCTTGCCTCAATAAGTCAGCCTATCATCAGGCTACCTTCATTAAGACATCTGTAAGAGTTTTTGGGGTATTTGTAATGAGCCAGGTCTTGGATCCATGGAATCTCTTTTCTCCACCCTGAAGGCTACATACCCCAACCTCAGGATCTGAAGAAAAGTTCTCTTCATTAGGAGTCACAGAGAAGTTCTCTTTTTAAGGCTGGTTATGGAAAGTCACTTCAGAGCCTCACTGCTGTCTAGATCCTGGTCCTTCTGCCCAATGCCCAGAAAGCCAGGGGAAAGCCAGAAACGGCACTTAAACTTTGGTCATGAAGATCCATCCTCCTCACCCTACCTTCCAGGTTGTCTTTCCTGGTTATTTATCTCTCTGTAGTACCTAGCCCTTCTGAATTATTAGGCTTATTCCTTCATTGCCTTGCTCTCTTTTTGCAAGTATGATCCCATACATCTTCACTCCCCAACAAACACTTGCTTCTCTATTTACAGCTTCCCCCGCTCCCTACTCTTCCCCCTGGCCCAATAACAGCCAAGGAGATAAATAAGATACATAACTCTTTTTGGCTATTTATTTTTTGTTACTCTGCACAGTAACATATATAATAACAAGGAAACAAATCTTATTACTAAAGTAATTACAATAAATAAAAAATAACCGAGAGGGGAGCTTCAGGAGGGTGAGCATGTCAGGGGAGTGATTGCAGCAGGATTAAAAAAATTTAATTTACTAGCACCTGTCACTGGTGCTGTGTTGATATCCCGCTTAGGAGACAGTGTCTAATTAGAGCGGTTATTATTGTGCTTTGAAGACACTCACCCTTAGTTGACTTATGCCTTGGGTCTTTAAAGAAGAAATTGGCCCAAAATATCCCTGGAGAAATCTCCCTGTCAACAATTCTGTGTTCGCAACAGCAGCATTTAGCATGTTCAGCTGGATCATCAGTAGAGCTTGAAAACTGCCGGGAATGGCTTGATATCCATTCTTCTGTCTGAAGATAAGCTTTTCTTTAATTGAAGTGTACTCATGTGACTTTACACCCTGACCGTGAATCCTTAAGCACAGGTGATGGTGTGTCCCTTAGTGATATAGGCAAGTGCCAAACAACCACAGTTAAAATGCAGTGGGCAATCTAATTTTACCTCAGTGCAATTTAAGTCCATTTGTTCTTATATGACCAGCAGTGGAAATGAAGAACAGTTATTTTTCTTCATCTATTATGACTGTAATCCTGTGTCTGGTAGTCATCTTCCTAAGTGTTCTTGGTTTTTCAGGCATTTTTCTTTCCTTGTGATTATAAGGTCTAATTTGGTATTAATATATAATATTTAAAATAAATTCTAACATCACTCCTTAGTTCTTTAGACCTTTTGCAAGAAGTTATTTTGGAATGTACATGACAGATAAACCACCAGAGGAAATATTTTTTTCTGTGACTCTTAGCATCATTCTTTAACAATGCCATGCCAAATGCATTTGTTAATTCATTACATGCCCTTGCTCTCCTACATTTTTCTAGAGAATAATCTCCATATTTAAAATCTGGGGAAATACAGAGTGTAGACAGATAGTATGTAATATTATCTGACATCATTACCCTCTTCATTACAATTGCACCATCAGATAATAATTAAGTAAAGTCTTTTTTATTTATATTTCAAATGTCTCACGTCTTGGTTTCCCCTCTGCAAGCCCCCAATCCCAGCTCCCTCTCCCTGCATTTATGAGGGTGCTTCCCTACTCACAAACTCACTTCTGCCTCACTGCCTCATCTACCTATGCTGGGCATTGAGCCTCCTTCCTCACTGATACCAGATAAGGCAATCCTGTACTACATATGCAGCTGGAGCCATGGGTCATTCCATGTGTACTCTATTGGTACAGAGACAAAAAGGTAGATCAATGGAATAGAATTGAAGACACATAAACAAACCTACACACCTATGGTCATATTATCTTTGACAAAGAATCCAAAACAATCCAGTGGAAAAAAGACAGCACATTCAGTGCTGGTTCAACAGAGTAACGTCTTAAACTGAGTTATTATCTCTTCCTCCCTTCTTTCCTCCCTCCCTCCTTTCATTCCTTCTTTCCCTCCCTCTTCTTTCATTATCCCTTTTTTCTTTCATTCTCTGTCTTCCTTTCCTTTCTTTCTCTCTCTGTTTTTCTCCCTCTTATCCCTCCTTCTCTCCCACTTCTTCTTCTTCTTCTTCTTCTTCTTCTTCTTCTTCTTCTTCTTCTTCTTCTTCTTCTTCTTCTTCTTCTTCTTCTCTCTCTCTCTCTCTCTCTCTCCCTCCCTCTCCCCCTCCCTTCTTCCCTCCCTCCCTCTCCCCCTCCCTTCTTCCCTCCCTCCCTCTCCCCCTCCCTTCTTCCCTCCCTCCCTCCTTTCCTTCCTTCCTTCCTTCCTTCCTTCCTTCCTTCCTTCCTTCCTTCCTTCCTTCCTTTCTCTGTCTGGGTAACTTAAACCTGCCCACTTACCATATTACATTATTATAGAACCAGAGGCTATAGAATTCAGTAATTTTAATGCTGAAAGGCATTTCAATATATCAGCAAGTCTAACCCCATTCTTTATTCATGGAAGAAAAAATGTATGCTGAGACTGGCACTAGAGTTTTAAATCTCTACAATGTCAGAGTTGAATTTAGAATCCAGGCCTATAAACTTATGGGATGAATGACAATACCTCCATGTATTCTTTCATATAAAGTTGACTAATTTACATCTTGTCAAGATAGTTATATATACTCTTATGAATAATATTGTGATATTTGGGCCTATAAAATAAAATATTTATTAAAAAAGAATACAAAAAATTCTGTATTGAAATAGATGGAATGTTAAAAACTTGTTAACTCACATGTTAGCAGGAGCTCTAAATGAAAAGACTTTCAAGAGTGACAGTGTCTTAAGCCCAGCATTTCCAGACTAGTTCTAAAGGACAGACTGGTGTGATCAGGCATTCCACTTTAAATATAGCTGTTATTGTAAGTTTAGAGAAGTTTGGGTTAACAGACTTTTATTTAAAATTACAGAACTGGACATTGCAGCTGAAATATTACAATGAGGGTTCTCCAGAAATTGGTAAGAAGGTGCCAATTCCTAAAGTTACTTAAGCAGGTTCAGAATTGTAGACCTACACTAAAGATTATTAGAGATGCCTCCACTTGGGTTTCTCCATGAATTCAACTGACGTCCAGACAGTATGAAGTATTCATATGAAGAAGCTTGAAGCACAGTGGCTAAAAACATTCAGTTTGGAGAAAGAGAGCTTGCAGGTCCTACTTACTACCTCTGTAGCTATGAATGAGAAGTTTTTCCTGAATTAGATAATCTGGAAATAGACTAGTGATGGCTGGCTACATAACATTTATTTCTTATGTCCTGGAGAATAACACGTGGGAGTAAATGAAAGAAGCTAGTATAGAATTGAATTGTGATGGGACCACTATTACAGAGCCTTTGGAAGGTCAATGAGGACATCTGGAGATGGCATGTCTTACCAAGGTTCCTGAAAGTGGAATGGCAGCAAGAGAGGGATAGAATCCTGGCCAAGGAAGCTCTCATTGGCTCTTGGCATTTCCTTCTGTAGGTGTACAGTGAATTATTTAATTCTCATGTGTACTCCAAAGGATTGAGCACAGCACCCATGCTGCAGTATTCTCTTCTGCATAGTGTAGATGATGATGATACAGTCTGTGTAGCTTCATTATAAGTTAAAAGTCATTTTACAAGGTGTCTATATTTAATAGTGCTCTATGACTACTAAAGTAGCTAAGATAAAAATATACAAATTGTTATATACTAGCTGTCATGGAGAGAATAGTTTCGGTAAGGATGCTCAAAGTGGAAAATGTCAAATAGAAGTACTCTCTTTCCCAGTATATTAACGGGGTATGTTTTGTCTTAGTTTCACACTGTCAGGGATCCTCATTTCCTTTTCTTAGGCTTAGTTATAGAGGCTCCTGGTCTATTTTCTGTTCTATAGTTTCCTTTGTGACACAGACTACCACCATGAGGATAGTCCCTTCTTCCAGAAGATGTCCTCGATGACAACTCATGATTGTGCTAAACAAAAAAGAATCACTCCAGGCAAACATGTAAGCTGAGAAGAGCTTGTAGATGTTGACAAGTTCTCTAGGGGTTCATTGTGACTTTGACATGATATAAAAGTAATGGGCTATGTTAATGTGATATCAGGTGATTCAATGTCAGCAGAACTGAGATCAATATCTCCCCTTAAGTGCAGTGTTAAGGGAAAATGCACAAAGCTTGGGCTCTATTTGTCCAATGTCAAAACAAAAAAATTACAATGTTTTTGAGTCCTGATGAGGCTGGGCCTCTCTCCGGAAAGATAATGCATACATCAGTGTCTATCATTTGGGTGGCAACTGTGGAATGTCAGACAGCAAGACTCTTCTATAGTAATCAAAGTCCTCAAGATCCATCTGATCTCATGTGGAAGGAAGATTTTTAAAAATATAATCCAATATCTAGTTATTAATGTGGCCATCTTGACACTGAGTTATTGGGTACTCTCATTTAGAGGAACTGGCTACTGAAAGACTGAAAACTAATGTGTAGAATGTAATAGATATTAGGGAAATAGCTTACTTTCCTCTGGCAAGTCATATTAAGGCATTACATAGCATCAAATAGACAATACATCCAGAACAATAGTCCAAAACATTTGGTTCAACTCAGAGTTTCATCATACAGAAAAAGGGAATAGTTTAGATTTCATGCTATTTATAAAAGATTACCTAGTTTCCTAGAATAGATGAAGTGAAATCAAGTCAAAAGAGAATTGACTCCTCGATTGTACTGAGACTTCCACAAATGACATTTCTCTCTGACAAAAATTGGATCCCTATCATCCCAAATAGAAAGACAGTTTGAATTATAGATGAATATAGTTCTGTAACATAATCATGTAACTGTGGACTCTGACAGAAATTAGCATCTTATCCAACTTCACACCCTGTGCTTGAATTCCTTCAAAGCCTTCATGCCATTTAATCACAGCCTGCACTCCCGCACTGCACCATGCCTTAATTTCTTCTCATAGAGACATAATGGATTATTGATAAACTTATTCAAAAGCTGTGACATGAACCATAATAAAACATGTATCTCTAAGATTCTACTTATTAATACTATGATAAATACACAGAAAATTTCTGTTTGGATTATTTGAATAATGTATTTTACATTAATTTATTGATGGATTGATGAATTAAATTTTGGAGTAGAGGACTAAATGACATAAGCACTCTACTGCTGAGTTAAATCCCTAACCCTAAATAATACATTTTAATTAAAATAGAACCATATCAATTTTCCCTGCATTTTCTTCTCCAGCCCCTCTTAGGCCTAAGTATCTTCACTCCAAGCCCTTGCATAAAACTCCCATCTCAAATTGATAGATGCGCCTCTCTCTCTCTCTCTCTCTCTCTCTCTCTGTATACACACACACACAACACACACACACGTGTGTGTGTGCAAGTGTGCACAAATATATAAATGTACTCTTCTGAGTCTGTTTCTGTTGTTTTGTTGTATGTAAGGTTTCAAGGCTGACCACTTTTTATTGGATTACTAATGAAGGGGCTCATCCCTGTGTTAGAGTTCTGGGGGATCCTGGGAAGTAGGCTATACTTCTTTATGCTCCTTGCCTTGTACATTTTTAAATTCTTCCACTACTCTGATTATCGTTTTAATCATACATTCACTCATTGTCCAGTAAATATTTTTGGAACATCTTTTAACTGAGAGATTTTAATAAGCTTGTTGAAGAAATTGTGAAATCCGATAATGATCATATTATATAAGTAAGAAGACATTAGTACACAGTGCAGCCAACCATTAGTACTATTCTGATGGCTGTTAAGTATAGTATTTTTTTATTTTTTACATAATGGGACTTACTATATAGTCTCCAGGTTCATGATGACTCTTTGGCATCCGCATTGAGATCTGAAGTGAGAGTTAGTCAGCAACTAACTCCTCCCACCGGTGTGCATGTGTGTGGGTGTGTGTTTGCGACAGGCAATATAGGAAGGTATGAGGGCTAACTGCAAGTTAAATGAGCATATTTAGGAGTTTGGGGAAATATGGCTCTTTACTGTTGTGAGATTTCCAGATTCTCCAGTAACCACACCTGAAAACCCAACTATTTCTCAATTCTCAAATATGGTTTCTTAACTAATTTTGGTAGCTTAATGTTGCGAACTCATGTTACATTTATTGTTACATAAAGCCTTAAGTCTTTTATTTTAAATGCCATTAACTCAGCTGCTTTCTCCTCTACCACTGTGTAGTTAGTTTTTCTGGAAGGATCAAGCACTTAAAGTCACACTTAGCCAAATTTCATTCAATTAGGAGACCACTTTGGATCTTGAACCTGACACCCACTTTATTTGGCTATCTCCTAATTTACATGGAACTTTCAACACTGACACGAATTTCCTTTTTCTTTTTATTATGGCAACGATGCATTTGCTGAACTTGAGTGAACCAACCATTAAAGGCATATTACAAAAGACACAGATCTATTTAGTTTCGATCGCTCAACCGCACTCTAATCTATTTTAAAGTTGCTGTTGAGCCCATCCTTCTTCATATAACTTATGAGGATAGCTTGAGAGACTCTTGCAAATTCCTTGCTGAAGGCCTAGAACCCCATCTCCTTATCTAATAACCTGTCATACTGTGAAATGAAGTTGGGCTGGCACAGTTGGGATGATGCACTAAGTTGCTCTTTGTGGTGGTTGTTGCTCTCTATGAGTTTTGCTTCCTTTTCTATGTGGCCCTGACCTTTCCTGCTTATGTCTCCCAGGACTTTGTTGAAGATCAGTCAGTGTCTGAATCACTATTTTCATTTTCAGTCGTTGTCGTCTTCTTCTTCTTCTTCTTCTTCTTCTTCTTCTTCTTCTTCTTCTTCTTCTTCTTCTTCTTCTTCTTCTTCTTCTTCTTCTTCTTCTTCTTCTTCTTCTTTCCTCCTCCTCCTCCTCCTCCTCCTCCTCCTCCTCCTCCTCCTCCTCCTCCTCCTCCTCCTCCTCCTCCTCCTGCTGTTTCTCTTGCTGCTTCTGCTTCTGCTTCTTCTTGTAATTGGGTATATTTGCCCTTCTCTAAACCTGAGAACTGTGCATAGTCAGATATTTCTTAGGCTAAGGGCATGCTCAGGCAAAGCATTTAAAAAGCCAAGAGCAGACTACCAATTTCTAACATAGGGTGATTTAGACATCTCCTATAAATAATGCTTGTGACTCAAGAGTTAAAAAGGTTGACCTTTTTAACTCTTATTCATTATGTTGGTCTGGAAAACAGTCTGGCAGGAATGAGAACTGCATCTCCCAACCTTAGTTCACTGGACTGAGATGTGAGGCATGAATCAAATCAGTGTAGTATAGGTTTTGTAACCTAGGAAACTCCTTATGACATTAATGTAAATTCTTTTCTATTAACTTCATGCTTTGGTACACCAACAGAGGTCCCTCTTGAATATGAGTAAATCATAGATTATAAAGATCACCTGAGCATTAGAATGTGACATACTATGAATAAAATTTAAGAGAAAAATATTGAGAGCAAATGATAGGCTTAAAGAGGTTAAGCAATAAAGTTTCGGGCTATTAATATAACCTAGGAAGCAATGTCAGATAAATGATCCCTGAGCATGGTGGAGTTTAGATAGAAAGTGTTTTCATAACCAGTTTGGTAGCTAGTTATTTACAACAGATATTTTCAAATATGTTCAATCACCAGAATGACTTGAGGGGTTTTCTAAAATCAGAATCCATAGCTCCCCACTGCAATTTCTGATTTTTTCATTTGGGAAAGATTTACTGATTTTTTATTCTGGGAGAATATGCATTTATAAAATTATTATTAATTCCTTGAGAATTTTTTCAGTGTATTTTGAACACATTTACTTCCACCTTAACTCTTTCCCAGACCCACTCCTTATCTCACTTATCCAACTTCTGGCCCATCCTCACTTTGTCCAGTTTGTATTGCCTAACTACTATTAGGCATGTGGTCTGGCTTAGAGGTTGTGATTGACCATTAATAAGATAATACATATTTCATCAATTAGGCTATTTCCATACCACTTGCCTGTGCTATACCATGCTTCCATCCTTTTGCCTGTCACACTACCATACAGAGAGACATTGTAAATATAGGCAAAGGCATGTGAATGTGTGCAGTATGTTCGTGTGTGTGTGTGTGTGTGTGTGTGTGTGTGTGTGTGTGTGTATGTGTGTGTGTGTGTGTTGGAAGTTTGTTAGAGAACCTAAAAATGATATGCTTGCAGAGAATTCATCGAAGCAGAGACATCAGCAACCCCTGCCTGAGAAGTAGTTCACATTCTTTTCTAAGCATGCAGTGGAGTAGACATGAAATTAAGACAGGTGTCTGTACTCTGGGATATTAGTAGCAAAGAAAGTATGATGGAAAACTGGAGAAAAAAATTGAAGCCACTATAGGAATAACATGTCAATGGAAATTGAAGGAGCTCTGAAAATAAGATATAATGTGGAAAGCTCACATCAGGTGAAACACTCTGTGGATCCTGCAATAAAGCCCCCCAAGATGTAATTGAGGCATTTACTTAGTCTTCTTTGTTATGTACTGTATTTATTTTATTTAGATATGATCAAATGAAGTTAAAGACATGTTTACTAATATACTTTTCTCACTGAGGATATTCTAACACATTACTAGGAATGTAGGATAATTTTATATCAACTTGACACAGACTAGAATCATCTGGGAGGAAGCAACCTCAGGGGCAGAAATGCCCTCACCAGATTGTCCTGTGACGCACTTTCTTAATTAATGATTAATAGGGGAAAGACCAGCCCATTATGAGTAGTGTGACCCTGTGCTGGCGGTCCTTGGTACTTTAAGATTGCAAATTCAGGAAGCAGTGAGGAGAAAGCCAAAAGCTGTACTCCTCCAAGGCTTCCACATCCGTTCCTATTTCCAGCTTGCTGTGTTGAGTTTCATGGATAACGACCATCATATGTAAGATGAGATAAACCTTTTCTCCTCAAGTTGTTTTTGGCCATGGTGTTTTAGCACAGCAGTAGAAAACCCTAAGTATGACACTGGGGACAAGACAATGAATACAAATACTTTTTATGTGCACAAGGAGAAAAAGTGTGTAGTTCATAAAACAAAATTATAAAAGGTCCATTTTAGTAGGGCAGTGGCAAATGTGCTGGATCTTTCTATAATATGCATAACAAAGAGTCAGAAATTACATGAGGATGAATATTCCTTTCTTTCATAAGCACATCCCGAACATACTGGATGTCATTAATTAGGCAATATTTCTATGAGTTTGAAACTAGGACATCTCCAGAGTCCTTAGTGACATTTACGGCTTTATGCTGACATTCAGTACCTTACATTGTTTTATTTTTTTCTCTCTACTTTAATAATAAGGCCTATATTTTACAACCGAAGATGTTCTGTAAATTTAAAAGTTGTTAATAAAACACTTGTTGATATTTAGCATGTTTAGTAAGAATGATCATTCAAAGGTTTTGCCCATTTATATCAACCGGTTTCACAAGGAATTTCCCCCTTATTTATTTAGTGTGTGTGTGTGTGTGTGTGTGTGTGTGTGTGTGTGTGTGTGTGTGTGTGAGAGAGAGAGAGAGAGAGAGAGAGAGAGAGAGAGAGAGAGAGAGAGAGAGATTGTACAAACAGAAAAGAGAAAAATATGGAAGACAAGACCAGGGCTCCAACAGCTAGGTCTAAATTCCCTTAGATACTTTGGGATTTTCTTCTATTCTTTTTTCTATATAACCTGGATATTCTTAGTGTGATTATTCAGTATTCTAACCTTTAGTTATTGAAAGCCTGGATAATATATTATTACTACTAACATGGATAATAGACTCACTTTCTATTAAACTAACTGGCATCAGTGGTTTCCAAGCTTGATTGCATTTAATAGTTCATAGTTATATTATCTTCAGGAGTCGAGACACATACTCCTCAAATTTTCTCACAGTTGAAACATAATAATGGAAGTAGGCAAAGTACACAGACACCCTCTCATTTCTCTTTCTTATTTCTACACTCTTAGAAATAACTCAGAATAAGGTAAATCTTAATCATTTACATGTCTTTAGCCTTAACTTCTATAAATGACATTCAGAGAAAGTATGATGCCTATAGTGATATACTTATGTCTTAGGTCATCATTGCTTTCATTTTCATTGGTTAAAAAATACTCAATAAATGAAAGGAATCTGATAAAGCTAAGCAAAGGTGAAGGAAGAAATTTATATGTATTAAAATGAAACTTTGGACATTTGAAATACTAGTCAAAGTTAATTTTGAGTGGAAAGCCTGGAAAATAAGAAATAAGATAAAGGGAAAGAAGTGCCATTTAAAGAGTCAGCTCTATGTCCTTTGCATTAAAGCACAACTGGGCAAACATGGAAGGAAAATGCAGAAGACAAGACTAGGGCACTAGCAACCAGGTTTATAACTTCCCTTAGATACTCTGGAATTCTCTTCTCTTCTTTTTTCTATACATACTGTTTGTTCTACATGCACCATTTCGAAATAATTACTACATTGTCTACTGGAAAGTATCTAGCAGATACATTTGATTCTTTTAGTATGTGCTTACTATTTTTTGAGTTTTTATGAGTTCTCCATTTCCCAGACAAGGGAGATAGCTACAGAAAGGAAGCTTATAACTAGAATTAAGGACTCATATTTTAACGAGTAGATATTTCATTCACAAAGATGAATTAACAGAGTATACGGAGTCTGTCTAAAGGTAAAGAAGTGGGTTTTTTTTAATTATTCTTACCATCTTATAGCTAGTTAAGTGTAAACTTATTTTTTTCTGAAAGTAAATGGTTACAGAAGACCTTTTCTGAACCAGAGATTGAATTTGTCGAAGACTCCTGTTCTCATCTCTCACAGAAGGAATTACTAGTTCCTTTCCAGGAGTTTCTAATTCTATGATGCTGCAAACAAGTAGGTATTGAGAACAGAATAGATACAGGAGGAAAGAAGTGATGACTGACTTCACAGAGACTTTTAGAAAGATGCAGGCAATGCCATTTTATGTCAATGCTTCTCTTACAAAGATACTTAAAAGGGTGTCAATTCCTATGGCCACTGAAAACTTTGGATCTCTGAAGAGTCTCTCTGTTAAGATACTCCTGTCTATTGTGAAGGGTATTGTTTTCCTAATTTCTTTCTCAGCCTGTTTATCCTTTGAATAGAGGAAGGCCATTGATTTGTTTGTGTTAATTTTATATCCAGACACTTTGCTGAAGTTGTTCATCAGGTTTAGGAATTCTCTGGTGGAATTTTTGGGGTCATATAAGTATAATATATCATCTGCAAATAGTGATATTTTGACTTCTTCCTTTGCAATTTGTATTACTTTGATCTCCATTTGTTGTCTAATTGCTCTGGCTAGGACTTCGAGTTCTATATTGAATAAGCATAGAGAGAGTGGGCAGCCTTGACTAGTACTAGATTTTAGTGGGATTGCTTCAAGTTTCTCTCCATTTAGTTTGATGTTGGCTACTGGTTTGCTGTATATTGCTTTTACTATGTTTAGGTATGGGCCTTGAATTCCTGATATTTCCAAGACCTTTAACATGAAGTGGTGGTGTTGAATTTTGTCCAATACTTTCTCATCATCTGATGAGATGACCATTTGGTTTATTTTCTTTGAGTTTGTTTATATAGTGGATTACATTGATGGATTTTCATATACTGAACCATTCCTGCATCCCTGAGTTGAAGCCAACTTGATCATGATGGATGATCATTTTGATGTATTCTTGTATTTGGTTTGTGAGAATTTTATTGAGTATTTTTGCATCTATATTCATAAGGGAAATTGGCCTGAAGTTCTCCTTTCCTGTTGGGTCTTTGTGTGGTTTAGTTATAAGCATAATTGTGGCTTCATAGAATGAATTGGATAGTGTTCCTTATGTTTCTATTTTGTGGAGTATTTTCAAGAATATTGACATTAGCTCTTCTTTGAAGGTCTGATACAATTCTGTAGTAAATCCATCTGGTCCTGGGCTTTTCTTGGTTGGGAGACTTTTAATGACGGCTTCTATTTCTTTAGGGGTTATAACAAGGACACATGATCCACTATGTTCACCTCATTTATTATAGGCAGAAACCAGAAAGAACCCAAATGTCCTTCAACAGAGGAATAGATTCAGAAAATATGGTACATTTACACAATGGAGTACTACTCAGCTATTAAAAACAATGACTTCATGAAATTCTTAGGAAAATGGATGGAACTCAAAAATAACATCCTGATTGTGGTAACCCAATCACAAAAGAACACACATGATATGTCCTTACTGATAAGTTGATATTAGCCCAAAAGCTTGGGATACCCAAGATACAATTTGCAGACCACATATAGCTCAAGAAGAAGAAAGACAAGTGTGGATGCTTCAGTACTTCTTAGAAAAGGAGAACAAATACTCACAGGAGAAAATGTACAGACAAAGTCCATAGCAGATACTGAAGGAAAGGCCCACCAGAGACTGCCAGACATGGAGATCCATCCCATATGCAGTTATCAAACCTAGTCACTATTGGGAATGCTAAGGGGTGCATGATGACAGGAGCCTCATATAGCTGTCTCCTGGGAGGTTCTTCCAGAGCCTTACGAATGCAGAGGCAGATGCTCACAGCCAACTATTGGATTGAGAACGGATTCCCCAATGGAGGAGTTAGAGAAAGGACTCTCTATTGAGGGGGGTTTGAAACCCCATAGGAAGAACAACAATATCATCCAACCAGACACCCCAGAGCTCCCAGGGACTAAACCACCAACCAAAGAGTATACATGGAAGGAGCCATGCCTCCAGCCACATATGTAGCATAGGATGGGCCTTGTCTGGCATCAATGGGAAGAGAGGCCTTTGGTCCTATAAAGGCTCCAGTGTAGGGGAATGCCAGGGCAGGGAGGCGGGAGAGAGTTGGTGGGTAGCTGGGGGAGCACCCTCATGGAGGCAGAGGGTAAAGGGATGAGAAGGGGGGGTTTCAAGAGGGGAAACCAGGAAAGGGGATAACATTTGAAATATAAATAAAGAAAATATCCAATAAAAGAAAAAAAAGATATTCCTGTCATGGAGTGTGGGCCCTACACCTTTCATGGGCAGCACAGTAGAGTTGTCCTTGATAGCGAAGGCATGGGTGTGAGAGGGTGTGAGAGCAGGAGAACTGTCCCAGCCCCACACAGAAACAGTAGCCCTTGGGAGAGTGGGCCATGCAGCACAGTGGAGCTGACTCTGGAGACAAGGGTGAAGGGGAGCCAGCTCTGAGGTCATAAGAGCAGGAGAGTCAACCCTGCCTCCTGCTGATGGCAGAATTGGGAGGCCTAGCTGGAGCAGTGCTGGAGAGCTCATCCTGGTAGTGTAGAGAAGGGAGAGACAGTGCGCTGACCAGCTCCCTTACCACCCAGGCTCAGATTTGGGGCTTTGAGTGGGCCCACCCCAAAATGTATACTATCTGTGAACTGTTGGGGCATGTGAAAGGGGCACTCCTGCTGATTCGAAGCTGCAGCATCTGATGCTACAGGGCAACAACAGGATAACCTGGAGGAGTCCCAGGGAGGAGCCACCGTTGATGATGTCACAGAAGCCAGAGATCTCAAACCAGACCAATGACTCATTGCAATGAACATTCCCAAGTGAAGATGTGTGGACAGAGGGACAGAGAGACAGAGGGACAGAGGGACAGAGGGACACACTGACATACTACGACTTCCACAGTGGGATGTCTTCTATACTTTGTTTTGTTTGGTTTGTTTGCGTGATTTTTATTTTGGGGTAGGTCGCAAGTTGGAGAGTAGATGTGAGTGGACAGGGAGATGAGTGGGACTAGGGTGGATGACGCGAAACTCACAGTCAATAAAGATGTCCAAAAAAGAAAAGAAATGTCTATCCTATAGTTAGTGGTAGGAAATTACTTATGCACTGCCACAATTCTCAAGTACTAGTTTAAAGAATATTAGGGACCAGAGACTTGCCTCTGCTTTTATTTGGGATTAACCTGCTGTGTCTCTACCACCACATGGAAATGATACAAATAATCCTCTTAAAGTGCAACAAGGGACACACATGTATGACAAATAGAAAAGAATAGGAAGGCCGTAATTTTTCTTTGAAAGTAAAAGTTTTTTTTAAAAAAAAAACGTGCTTTGAGTATAATAGATTGTCAACTGTACTATCAAACTTGAAATTATAGCTGGGCCCAGCCGACTCACAGCATAAATTTGACAGATAGGGCAACTGCCAAGCATGGTGTTAATGCTGCTTGGATTCACAGTTTCAATTCATCTCTGAGGAATCCACATGGAAGACCTTCTCTCCCAGCTACTCACGGCCTTCTACTTTCAGACTGCTTACACCGTGTGGTGGAACGCAACCATCAACTATGTCTGTGTTTTCCATAATTTCACGCAAATGCATTCCTCCAGGACATGTTGCCTGTGAAACCACGCATCTTTCTTGTCATTGCCTTTGAGCTTTGTGGCTTACAGTGTCACGATAGACAAACACACAAATAAAAAGGGAGCCTAAAGGAAATCCATGGCTACAGTAAACAGCGGCAATATATTGACTTTGATGGATATTCCTTACCTTCCTCCACTCAGGCCAAAACATTCAGTACTGGCTTCAATGCCAGGGGTTGGGACTGTTCTTTTGGGAATCCTATCTTGATTCCAGCAATTTCCACATTCTTAGAAATGGGAGTCTTGTTTGAGTTAGCCAATTGTGAATTGCTAAGACAGGACAAATCATAATAGGCTATCAATGGTACTATAAATCATGGAGAAATACTTTTAAAATGTCGATTGTTTTGCTTTTAGTTGTAATATGTAAAGTAACACGGTTTTGTCAGAATTGAGATAGAATTCAGTGAGTTACAGTACACACATGCACACACACATGCACATGCACATTACGAAGAATAAAAGCACACAGCGAGCATTAACAGACTCGGGACCCTTAACCAACACACTTAGGGTGTACGCTTTATTAGAAGTATCAGTAAGTTATATGGGAACATGGAAAAAAAGACATACAGGAAATTAATTTTTTCCCAGACAGACAAAACATTATCACTATTTGAAGGTGGCAGTTGGAATAGGTCCTCAAAAGAATAAGTGCTTCTTTGTTTATCTCTACACGCATTTTTAAAAATAGGATTTTTTGATTCTCTCAAGTCTAACTCCTTGAGTTCTTTGTATATATTAGATATTAGCCCTCTATCAGATGTAGGATTGGTAAAGATCTTTTCTCAACTGAAGAATACCGAATGGCTGAGAAGCACCTAAAGAAATGTTCAACTTCTTAGTCATCAGGGAAATACAAATCAAAACAACTGTGAGATATCACCTCACACCAATCAAAATGGCTAAGATCGAATACTCAGGTGACAGTAGATGCTGGCGAGGATATGGAGAAGGAGGAACACTCATCCATTGTTGCTGGGATTGCAAACTGGTACAACCACTCTGGAAATCAGTTCTGGCAGTTCCTCAGAAAAGTGGACATAATACTACCTGAGGACCCAGCTATAATGCCCCTAGTCATATACCCAAAAATGCTCCAATATATAGCAAGGACACATGCTCCACTATGTTCATAGCAGCCTTATTTATAAGCGAGAAGTTGGGAAGAACCCAGATGCCCTTCAGCAGAGGAATGGATACAGAAAATGTGGTACATTTACACATGGATTACTACTCAGCTATCAAAAACAATGATTATATCAAATACTTAGGCAAACGGATGGAACTAGAAAGTATATTCCTGAGTGAGGTAATCCAGTCACAAAAGAACACATATGGTATGCACTCACTGATAAGTGGATATTAGCCCCAAAGCTTGAAATACCTAAGAAAAAATTCACAGATCATGTGAAGCTCAAGGAGAAGGAAGTTCAAAATGTGGATGCTTCATTCCTTCTTAGAAAGGAGATCAAAATACTCACTGGAGGAAATACGGGGACAGAAAGTGGAGCAGAGTCTGAAGAAAGACTCATTAAGAGTGCCCCACCTGGGGAATCCATCTCATATGCAGCCACCAAAACCAGTCACTATTGCTGATGTCAAGAATTACTTGCTGACAGGAGCCAGATATAGAGCCTTACTGATACAGATGAGGATAGTTGCAGCTAACCACTGGGGTGAACAAGGGGACCCCAATGGAGGAGTTAGAGAAAAGATTGAAAGAGCTAAAGGGGTTTGAAACCCCATAGGAAGAACAACAATACCAGACCCCCCCCCCAGAGCTCCCAGGGACTAAACCACCAACCACTGAGTACACACGGAAGGATCCATGACTCTGGCCACATATGTGGCAGAGGGTGGTATTGTCCAGCATCAATAGGAGGAAATGCCCTTGGTCCTGTGAAGGCTCGTTTCCTCAATGTAGGGGAATGCTAGGGCACTGAGGAGGAAGTGAGTGGGTGGAAGTAGGAACATCTTCACAGAAGCAGGGGGAATGGTAGTGGAATAGGAAAGCAGAGAAAGGGGATAACATTCGAAATGTAAAATCAATAAAGAATAAGATCTTCATAAACCTTAAGATGAAGTACTTTTGTATTATAGGTAAACTTTATCATATATACCTTTTTCAAGTTTATTTATTTTTTAAAATTTTTATTTAATCCTTTTCTTTTTATACTCCGGAATTATCCTGGTCCTGGCGTCCACCCTCTGACTCTTCCCCATTCCATACCTCCTCCCCACCCCCCATCTCCACAAGAAAATACTCCACCTTCACCCCACCAGACCTCTCCACTTCCTAGGGCCTTCATTCTCTTGAAGGTTAGGGGCATCATCTCTCAGTGAACCCAGACCTGGCAGTCCTCTTCTGTATATGTGTTGGGGGCCTCATATCAGCTTGTGTGCGCTGCCTGGTTGGTGGTCAAGTGTTTAACAGATCTCAGGTGTCCAGGTTAATTGAGTCTGCTTTTCCTCCTACAGGGTAACCCTCCTCAGCTTCTTCCAGCTTTTTCTTAATTTGACAGGGTTTGGAAGCTTCTGTCAAATCCTTGGGTGTAAATATCTGTATCTGATTCTTTAAGCTGCTTGTTGGGTCTTTTGGAGGGCAGTCATGATAGGTCCCTTTTTATGAGCACATCATAGCCTCAGTAATAGTGTCAGGCCTTGATCCCACATTGGGCCTACTGCTGGATCTCCTTTTTTTTTTTTTTTTTTTTAGTATTCAATAATTTATTTTAGAAGCTTGCCATTTTCATTTATCTGTGATCTGCTTAAGACATATATTCCCTAACAATGTATGGGCTTTTTTTTTTTTTTATTAACTTGAGTATTTCTTTTTTTTACATTTTGAGTGTTATTCCTTTCCCAGTTTACGGGCCCATCCCCAACCCTCTCCCTCCCCTTCCTTATGGGTGTTCCCCTCCCAACCCTCCCCCCTTGCCGCCCTCCTGCCAACAATCTAGTTCACTGAGGGTTCAGTCTTAGCAGGACCCAGGGCTTCCCCTTCCACTGGTGCTCTTACTAGGATATTCATTGCTACCTATGAGGTCAGAGTCCAGGGTCAATCCATGTATAGTCTTTGGGTAGTGGCTTAGTCCCTGGAAGCTCTGGTTGCTTGGCATTGTTGTTCATATGGGGTCTCGAGCCCCTTCAAGCTCTTCCAGTTCTTTCTCTGATTTCTTCAATGGGGGTCCTGTTCTCAGTTCAGTGGTTTGCTGCTGGCTGGACCTCCTTTTCCTCAGGCTTTTCTCCATTTTTGTCCCTGTAATACTTTCAGACAGGAACAATTATGAGTCAGAGTTTTTGATTATGAGATGGCAACCCCATCCATCACTTGATGACCTTTCTACTGGAGGTGGGCTCTCCAAGTTCTCTTTCCCTACTGTAGGGCATTTCATGTAAGGCCCTTTGAGTCCTGAGAGTCTCTCTCCTCTCTGGTCTCTGATACATTCTGAACTGTCCCCCCACCTACTATCTCCCAGGATTGCCTGTTTCCATTCTTTTTTATTTTATTTTTTATATTTTTTTATTTTTTTAATTTTTTTATTTTTTCTTTAATTTTTATTAATTTGGGTATTTCTTATTTACATTTCAAATGTTATTCCCTTTCCGGATTCCTGTTCATCAGCCCCCTAATCCCTCCCTCTCCCCTTCTACATGGATGTTCCCCTCCCCATTCTCCCCCCTTTACTCCCCCCCCTACACAACAATCCCCTACACTGGGTGTCTAACTTTGGCAGGATCAAGGTCTTCCCCTTCCATTGGTGCCCCAACAAGCCTATTCATTGCTACATATGTGGTTGGAGCCCAGGGTCAGTCCATGTATAGTCTTTGGGTAGTGGTTTAGTCCCTGGAAGCTCTGGTATGTTCTTATGGCGTAGTAAGCCCCTTCAGCTCCTTCAGACCTTTCTCTAATTCTTCCAATGGGGGTCCCGTTCTCAGATCAATGGTTTGCTGCTGGCATTTGCCTCTGTATTTGACATGTTCAGGCTGCGTCTCTCAGGAGAGATCTATATCTGGTTCCTGTCAGCATGTACTTCTTAGCTTCATCCATCTTATCTAGTTTTGGTGGCTGTATATGTATGGGCAAATGGTGGGGCAGGCTCTGAATGGCCGTTCCTTTAGTCTCTGCTCTAAACTTTGCCTCCCTATCCCCTCCTATGGATATTTTTATTCCCCTTTTAAAGAAGGAGTGAAGCATCCACATTTTGGTCATCCTTCTTGAGTTTCATGTGGACTGTGTGTCTTGGGTACTTCAAGCATTTGAGCTAATAGCCACTTATCAATGAGTGCGTACCATGTGTATTTTTCTGTGATTGGGTTACCTCACTCAGGATGATATTTTCTAGGACCATTCATTTGCCTATGCATTTCACGAAGTCATTGTTTTTGATAGCTGAACAGTACTCCATTGTGCAGATGTCTGAAAAGACCTGAAGGAATGATCAAAGTCCTTAGTAATCAAAGAAACGCAAATCATAATGACCCTGAGATTCCACCTTATATCCATCAGAATGGCTAAGATCTGAACTTCAAGTGACAGCACATGTTCTGTATCCATTCCTCTGCTGAAGGGCATCTGGGTTCTTTCCAGCTTCTGGCTATTGTAAATAAGGCTGCTATGAACAAAGTGGAGCATGTGTCTTTGTTGTATGTTGGAGCATCTTTTGGGTAAATGCCCAGAGAGAGGTATAGCTGTGTCTTCAGGCAGTGCAATCTCCAATTTTCTGAGGAACCTCCAGACTGATTTCTTTCTGATGGCCTCAGGTCTTCAGAACTTTCACCCTAACCAATACCTCATCATGTTCCCCTCTTCCATTTACTGTCCCCTTTCTGACCCAGGTCCTTGCCTCCATTCTCCCTCCTGTGATTGCTTCTCCCTCCCAAGTGAGATTGAGTCATCTTCACTTGGGCTCTTGGGCTTGTTAACCTTTTTGAGTTCTGTGGACTGTATCTTGGATATTCTGTACTTTGGGAGGGGCTAATATCACTTATTAGTGGGTACATATCATGCATGTCCTTTTGGGTCTGAGTTACCTCACTAAGGATGATATTTTCTACTTCATCCATTTGCCTGCAAAGCTTAGGATGCCCTCATTCTTAATAGATGAGTAGTACTCCATTGCGTAAAAGAACCCCATTTTCTGTACCCATTCTTCTGTTGTGGGGCATCTGGGATGTTTCCAACTTCTGGCTATCACAAACAAGACCACTATGAACATAGTGGAACAAGTGCCCCTATGGCATGGTAGGGAATCTTTTGGGTATATTCCCAAGAGTGGTATAGCTAGTTCTTTAGGTAGGTTTATTTCCAATTTTCTGAGAAACCCCTGGATTGATTTCCAGAGTGGTTGTACCAGTTCACAATCCCACCATCAGTGGAGGAGTGTTCCTCTTGCTCTGTATCCTCACCAACATGTGCTGTCACTTGAAGTTCAGATCTTAGCCATTCTGATTGGTATAAGGTGGAATCTTACGGTCATTATGATTTGCATTTCTTGATTACTAAGGACTTTGAACATTCCTTCAGGTCTTTTTAGACATTCGAGATTCCTGTTGTAAATTCTCGGTTTAGTTCTATACCCTATTTTTTTATTGGATTGTTTGTCCGTTTGTTTGTTTTTGGTGGATAGTTTCTTGAGTTCTTCATATATTTTAGATATTAGCCCTATATCGAATGTAGGGTTACTGAAGATTTTTTCCCCCAATAATAGGTTGCCGATTTGTCTTATTGACTATGTTCTTTGACTGATAGAAGCTTTCCAGTTTCTTGAGGTCCCATTTATCAATTCTTGATCTTAGAGGGTGAACCATTGGAGTTCTGTTTAAGAAATTACCCTCTGTGCCAAGGAGTGAAAGTCTCTATGCCACTTTCCCTTGTATTAGATTAAGTGTATCTGGTTTTACATTGAGATCCTTGATCTATTTGGGCTTGAGCTTTGTGCAAGGGGTCAAATATGGGTCTATTTTTATTTTTCTACATACAGATAGCCAATTAGACCAGCACCATTTATTGAAGATGCTTTCTTTTTCCAATTGTATATTTTTGGCTTCTTTGTCAAAGATAAAGTGTGTATAAGTGTGTGGTTTTATTTCTGTGTCTTCAATTCTATTACATTGATAAACCTGTCTGTCTGAGTACCAATACCGGGCAGTTTTTATCGCTATTGCTCTGTAGTAGAGCTGGAGGTCAGGGATGGCGATTGCCCCAGCTGTTCTGTTATTGTTAAGAATTGTTTTCACTATTCTGGGTTTTCTGCCTTCCCAGGTGAATTTGAGAATTGCTCTTCCCATGCCTTTTAAGTATCATGTTGGGATTTTGATGGGGATTGCATTGAATCTGTATATTGCCTTTGGTAAGATGGCCATTTTTACAATGTTAGTTCTGCAAATCCATTAGCGTGGGAGAGCTCTCCATTTTCTGAGATTTTCAATTTCTTTTTTGAGGGACTTGAATTATTGTTACAGATCTTTCACCTGCTTGGTTAGAGTTACCCCAAGATATTTTATATTATTTGTGACGATTGTGAAGGGAGTTGTTTTCCTTTTTTATTTCTCAGTCTGTTTATCATTTGTATAAAGGAAGGCTACCAATTTATTTGAGTAAATTTTATATCTGGCCACTTTGCTCAAGTTGTTTATCAGTTGGAAAAGTTTTCTGGGGTCGCTTTTATATGCTATCATATCACCTGCAAATAGTAATACCTTTAATTCTTCTTTGCCAATTTGTATTCCCTTGATCTCTTTTTGTTGTCTTATTGTTCTATCTAGAACTATATTGAGTATTATATTGAATAGAGATAAGGAGAGTGGGTAACCTTGTCTTGTCCACAATTTTAGTGGGATTGTTTTATGTATATCTCCATTTAATTTGATATTGCCTATTGCAAATTATATATATTTTACAGATCCCTGGGTATATTAGCTTACTGTGTAATAGGAGATAATGAATCTTATGTCATTAAATTCCATATGATTCTTGGGAAACCCTTCTAGGAGAAGTAATACTAAGAAAACTGGGATTGAGAGACAATAAATAACTTATTCAAGTTCTTACAGCTACTAAGTTGTAGAGATGAGAGTTGAACATGCTTTGTTTTGTTCCAAAGTCCCAGCAGTTTTTATCAACACTGGCTTTATTAATTAGCTATCCCAATAAATGTCCTCATGATGAACCTTTCTTTCCAGAACTGAACCTAATATTATAAGAGAAAGTACTAGAGTTTTTCTTGATACCTAGGAACTGCTCAAATAATCATCGATGAGTTTATTAAGTTGAATAGCTCTCATCTGTAACATGAACACAGTCATCTCTCTAGTATGAGCTATTTAGCAGAGTGGAAGCACATGGTTTGCATCGAGAAAGGACTTAGCACAGTGCATGGTATACACACTCTTTCCTCTGAGAATGTTGTTACTAGATTAATTTTCAATTATCATTAGAGACACTCAAATGGTTCCAACCTTTGCATAAGATCATCTACCACCTTTAATTCTGGTCTCTGTAGTGAAAAGCAAAGTAACTACATGTCAAATATTTCTGTAACTCAGATTATCCTTCATACTAATTAGTCTTAGTTAATAAGATCTTGTTGTGGCTTATTGCAAATTCTGAGTGCTTATGCAGTGTCAGAAAAGCCACTGGACTCCACCTGCATTTCAATATGCTAAGACTTACTTAACAGTCTTTATCAACATTGTGACTGGACTGCACCCATCATTAGAAATGTATGGTAATTCTGATGGTGTCATCTTCTTTGATCTTTCTAACCTTATCTTGCATGTTCTCCCTCAGTGGAGACCCCATGTTGCTCTGACTTTGAGCATGCAGGTTTAACCAATGCTAGATGTGCCTTCTCCCTCTGGAAGAGTGGGCATCATGCGGCTCTTTGTTTATGTATCCACTAGCCATGAGGATTCTGAAACTCTGAAACCCAAGTATTCAGACCCTACCCTAGCCTACATTTTTTTTCCTAGTGTGGAGATGCCAGTAGTTCTCAACATGCACAGATATTAGAGGCAGGTTTTATCTTTGTGTGTCAGGAGTCCATCTGTTGAGAATCTGGTTTTGTCCATCTCACTCTACTATATCAACTTCTACAATAGCTACATATACATGGACCTGCAGGGTAAGAATATTGATACGCTTTATTAATTAAAGCCAATACTTTATCCAGGTGATCTTGTTTCTATTTAATTCTTAACTAATTAGTCAATCTCAATATACCATTCACAATACTACATTTTCTTTAATTATGTCCCCTTAGTCTCACTGAGGGCTGTGGAACTTTCTTGGACTTACTTTGGTTTTGATAGGCCTGATAGTTTCAAAATACACTGATCGTGTATTTTGTAAACTGTCCCTTAATTGGGATTTGTCTAATATTTTCTTCTTGGTTGGCTAGGCTACTATGCTTGGGAAAGAAAAGAGCAGATATCAATGCATTTCACTGTATTTTGTTGAGGAAAGATACACATATCTTAAGATATCATCATTGATGCTGATCTTGCTGTGTCCTGTTTGTGCCATTATCCACTGTGAAGTTAATTTGCTTCAGACCCCCATATGGCTTGATACTGTACTCTTTCTGAGCAGTCCTTTTTTACTTAAATAGTATCAGGTCAATGCTAAGGATGGCAGAGATGATCAAGAGGTGCTCAGATAAAAGCCTAAAGGCAGATAAGGATACCTATAGCCTAAGGCTGTTCTGCTTTGGGTTAAATTAATTTCCTGGGTCCAGCGGTATAAAAAGTTGAAAGAATTTTCTTCATCTTGAGATCAAAGAGGAATGGCTTTGGTTAGTTGACTATAAGGAAGTCAATCTGCATAGAAATGGGTCATATTGGCTGGGGTGACCCCTGTCCCCATGTTTTTACAGGGCTTTAGAGGGCAGTATTTAAGTCTAGTGGGGTTTGATTATAAATCAGGATGAACTTTCTTTGTTTAAGGTTGCCAAGGACTAGCCTCAGTTTGGAGAGGGGCTCTAAGAGAAGTGGTGTCTGAGAGCAGCAAAAACGAATGACTCAGAATCAAATTGTGAGTCCAAGCTGGTGGCCTATGTTCTACTCAAGCCAGCTTCCAAAATGCTTTCTTCTGTTTTGCTTTTTCTGGAGATCTCTAGACACCTCTCCTCACCTCTCCCTCCCCCCCTCCCCTTCCTCTCTCCTCTCCTCCCCTCTCTCTTCTCTCTCTCTCTCTCTCTCTCTCTCTCTCTCTCTCTCTCTCTCTCTTCCCTCTCTCTCCCTCCCCTACTTGGTAGAGTCTTCCTAGCAGTTCTTTCTAGCTGTTCTAAAAATTTTCTGGATAATTTATCTCTTGTAGATCATAAGCCCAGGCTTTATTTCACATATCAATTAGTCATTTACTCCAGGTTCCCCTTTGATTATGAATCAGTATCTCATGACCCCAGCTCTTTCATTCTTGAGAGGCAGCAAGCACATTTTTTTCAACATTGCAAAAGAATTCAGAGATCTAATTGCCTCTATTAGTTGGGTGGGACCCCAACATGAAATTACCATTTCTACCATGTCTGGACCTGGACCTAAATTCCTTCTGTCCTAGGCTGACTTTGAACTCAGAAATCTGTCTGATCTGTCTGCCTTTGCAAACAAAAAAAAAAAAAAAAAAAAAAAAACCTTAGCTGAGTGGGATCTCCTGTGACCCCCACTCCCTTATTCTCTTTATTTCCTTCATTAGTATCTTTCTGACAAGTTGGCTCACAGCACAGCTGCTATTGTTCCCTTTAATTCATAAAACCCCTTATATAATTCATATTGCATCCTTATATTTTGCATAGTTGAGAAATTATATATTTTTGAATTCATGTTTTTATAGTTCCTTTACACAGCCTTAAGGGCTGTCCTGAAGCGTCCCAGCATTGATCATTTTGCTGAGACATTAGCGACAACCTTTTTGCCTTCTGGACTAGTGTTGTCTGTGATTATCATGGACTTATTAACTTAACAGGGAGGGTATTCCTTGAAGGAGGAACACAAAAATATACACAGTATTATACAACCAAACCTTATACCCTCAGTAGCCATTGATACTCATGTAGGAACATGCCCTGTTGGTCCTGTTCCAGAGGCAGGAACCAAGTCATTCCACCCCTACCAAGGCCATGCCCGGCATGTCACAAGGTGAACTATATTCGTGAAAATATGGCCTGAGGTGACTCAGTGTGCATAAGCCAATGACTTCTGACATTAGGAGGATAGAAACCTAAGAGCCAGTGAAAGTAGAGAAGTGACCTAGCTGCCTCTGATATTCAGGAATTCTCAGTGCATTCCCTTGGTGAAGATGAAGTTCTTTGCATTCTTCTGTCGGCCATTGACCATTTGTTTAGTGGACCAGTACAGGCTGTGGGAACAGTTGCAGGATGGCTGATATTATTCTAAATGAGCTTATTGGGCTACTTGTAGAAGGAAAGTGTGAAAGCTTCTGTCCTGGACTGTCTGAAATTAAGTTGGCATTTATATTGTGAGAAACAAGGAATGCACATCATAGTATCACTATGCAGAAGGCAGACACTGCTCCAAAATCTCTCTCTAGATGCACAGATAGACAACTTTGAGTGTGACCTCTGCCTTTTAGAAGGAGGCCTACTTTGCCATAACACCGACAGGGTTGAATCTGGGGAGAACTCTGGCAGATACAGTATTCTGGCTGGCTCTCCCATGAAGGACCCTTCCACAACCCGACCCACTACTATCAATATTTACTCAGTTTCAGACCTTCAGCCTTTCTTTATCAGACTTGAGGAAATCCATCAATGTGTTCACTAATCCAATCTGGAAATCAATATTAAGGGAATGAGCGGGAGCTGGAGATAAACTGAGAACCATTCTTGAATAGTCCATCCTCTCCTTTGCTAGCTAGAACTGCCTGTATTTCTGTGGGTCTCTCTTGAGACACAACAACTTACACTGACAGGAGTTTTAGGAACACAAAATATAAGGTGTCCCTGACTGCCTCTTACTTTCCAAAGTAGAGCAGCTATGAGGGATTCTCCTTTATCCAGCCAATAGAAGAAACTACAGATATCTTAAGACCTGTCTATACAACCAAGCAATTGTTTTCACTGTGACTGAAGTACTGGAAGGCTCCCTTACCTAATCATTTAAACTTTTTAAAATGGTGTGTAGGCATCTCATTGCTCAAATTTACCTTTCCGATGTCTATCCTAACTGTCTGGGTTAAGCTTTGCACTGAAACCAGTTTCCCACCTAAGTAGACTTTTAAAGTCTCATTTACTCTGACCTTTATTCTAACCACCCCTTTATCGGACAACATATGTCTACAAAGTGAAAAAGGTCTGCTTGCTTTATACCAAATTCAATAATATCTGACCTTGCTCTTCAGTGGGAGAGTATACTGTTTGCATCATGAAATTGATGAGGCGAGAACAGGAGAAGCTGTGAGGGAAATAACAGAACTGAAGGAGAGCAAAGGAAAAGCCACATTCACAGTTTGCTTACATTTAAATTAACTGATGCAAATTTATTTACTTATTATATTTATGGGATGCACCCATTGGTTATTAGCCCCTGGATACATTTTAAGAGAATCATAAAAAGAGACACTCCTTGTCATTATGGCTAATTAACATTCAAATTGACTGACTAACTAACATTTAAGTGCTAAGAATAAAATCGGTCATGGGCCAGTCAACATTTTCATCAAAAGTCCTTAAATAGAATCCATTAGGTGGTCCTCTTTTCTCTACTTCTCTACCTGGTGCCAAAATATCTCACACTAGAGAACACTGAAATTGTACAGTTACCCCCAAGGCAATTAATATCCAGTATGTTTCTGGGTATATGCAAGGTGGCATGGGAAGCTTCATTAAATGGATATGACTTCTTCCTGGAAGAGTTTTACAGTCCAGCTGTAATTGATGGAGAAGAAATGAACAGGTCATAGTCAGGGTTTATATGCCCTGTTGTTTTGGATTTGTTTAGTTCATACACTCACGACAATTACTGAAGCTTATAAATTAAGGTCCAGTAGTAACTTTTCCTGATTGAATATATATATACTGAAATGTCCTTGCTCTGTTGTAAATGCATTCAGAAGAAAAACATGGGCAGAACAGGAAAAAAAATACTGATTGAAAAACTCAGCTGGGTTTTTCATTCCTTTGTTTTTATTTTATTCTTTTTTATGTTTTTTTTTTCAAATTTGTGGGAGAGAAAGAATTGCAAGCGAAGGGAATTTACCTTTCTAGTCACTCATGAGTAGATCTCTCCAGGAACGCATGGCACCCACATTGAAAAGACATCATGTTAATTTTCATTCATCTCCTATTGGAGTTCCCAATGTTTTTTCACTTTTTGGGCCTGAGTTGAAGTTATGCTGGAAGCAGCTTGCTGTGATTAACCCCAGGCAGAGGTTAGAGCAGCTCTGACCATCAAAGTGTCTAGAAAGTGTTGTGAGGAAAGTTTCAGTCTTGATCACTGAAGACCGGGATGGTATCACTAGGAGAGGATTCCTAAATTTTAATCTGTGAAGAGTGGACTGTTTTAGAAGAATAAGTTCCTTTGGAATCCGAAATTTAAGCTGAACTGCAGACTTATGAGTCAGTTGATGACTTCAGTTAGAATCCAGAGAATCTGAAGTTGGTTTTTAAGCAGTCACTAGTTACAATAAAAACATGAAGATCATCAATGGGCTTCGCAATCATTATTCTGAAATTTCCTTCCTAGCTAATGAGCTTGCACAGGTTGGTTAATCTCTGTTAGGCTCAGTTTCCTTTACTGGTAAATTTGAGAGGGTAATAAAACTTATTGACTAAGTATTAAAAGCAAGTAAGGTGCTTAACATTGTGCGAGTAAGAAATTGAGACTCAATTAATCTTAATTATTGTTTTTGTAGTAGTTATCAACTTCATAATGATACAATAATGATAAACAACTCTTTTGGCTTCCTATTTTAGTTAAGAGTTATTCCTCTGGAAGATCATCATTTAAAGAAAACATTTCAATTCATTTTTCTTTTAGTGAAATATATTTTCAGGTAAGTGAAGTAGAATTGTTTAACTATCCCTTGAAGCATTTACATACCTTTTATTGAACTTTTGATTCTAAGCTTTTTCTGTGCAGGTGGATAACTGATTGTTACATCTCTCTCTATGATGGTAGACAGTGCCTATGGAGGAGCCAAGAGTTTCCAAGGGACTAAACTGGGTTCCGGTTTCACCTTCTTCTCAGACTATGTGTTTCTGAAAGCATGTTTCTCAGATGGATCAGAGGGCAGAGAGAACGGGTACAGCATACCAATATAGGAAAAATAACTAAACTAAATAATTATGGATAGCCACAAAATTAAAGGAAAATAAGCATAAAATAGTTTAAGTGTATCTGGTAAATGTGTTGGAGCAATGTCCTGTTGAGAAGGACGCCCTTTTCTAGAATTAGCCTTATGTACGAAACAGTTTAGGAACCATGAAATGATAGTAATTTCTGTCCATTCAATGGATATTTAATGAGTTCCCACTAAGAGCAAAGCACTAAGCTCAATATCAATGTGAAGTGTGACGAAGCCCAGAACATGACCTTGACTATGGTGGCTGTTATTCTACATTAATGAGAAGAATTACATTAGTCATAATTAATATTAGTTGACAGCCATGATCTCCAAATTATTATTTTACAAATAAGCAGAGTAGCAGCTTTTTATAAGGTGCACGTTCCCAAAATTAATTAGTTTAATGGATCAGCTAAGGTAAGACTAGGAAAAAAAATGTATGAATATTTTTCCAGAGAAACTAAGGATCTGTTTGTCTTTTTGGAAAATAGCTACAGGGGAATAAAGAACAAATGATCACTAAGTTAGAACAGCTCCTAATATTTTTCAACACTCTGAAACTCATCAAAATAAAACAAACTGGCCCTGCCAAGTCCTGTAAAAGCATCGTTATGCAAGGAGGTCTGATTAAGGTTTTATTTTGCATGAAACGATGCCAAATTTCTCAGGGTTTTTCCATTAGAAACAGCCTTTCCGCTAGTTACTATCACCAGAGAGGGTGACTCTGTACTGATTATTTTTATAATTTTATAAATTATTTCCATTTGAGGAAGCCGAGTATGTGTATTAAGGTATTCACTAGGGAGGATAATGAAAAACATTGCTAATAAATCCTGGTGTCATGCATTGGATAGCATTTTAAGTATCCTGGTTTTCTGAACAACACTCCCCTTTCAGTAATGATTTGGGGTTTTGGAAGTATATTAGCCCGGTATCTTAGTTAGGGTTACTATTGCTGAGATAAAACACGGTGTCCAAAACAACTTAAGGAGGAAAGGGTTTGCTTGGCTTATGCTTCCACATCAAAGGTCATCATCATCAAAGGAAGTCAGGATAAGGGACTCAAACATGGCAGGACTCTAGAAATAGGAGCTGATTCAGAGGCCATGGAGGGGTGATGCTTACTGGCTTGCTCCTCATGGCTTATTCAGCCTGATTTCTTGTAGAACTCAGGACCATCAGCCCAGGCATGGCACCATCCAAAATGATCTGGGCCTTCTCTCATCAATCACTAATGAAAAAAAATGCCCTACAGACTTGCCTACAGTCTAAATTTTTGGAGGCATTTTCTCAATTGAGGCTCTATCCTCTCTGATGACTCATGTTTGTGTCAGCTTGACATAAAAGTAGCTAATACACCCAGTGATCTGTTACTTACTCAGCACATTAGAAGAAATGAAGGATCTAAGTCAGAAAGATGGGGTGTTGCTTCTCATTCAGACTTTAACTACATTATCAACATGAGGTAATGTACTGATTGCTGTATCTTCAAGGACCAGGTTCAGGCATTGGACCTCTTCCTAGTCCAGTGTGTTGTTTACTGCGTCTTCCAATTCTTATGTTATTCTCCCAACTGAGATGACTACAGTAAAGAATTCAGTCACAAGCACAGCTGGTCTTGACGTTGTGTAGTGAGTACTGTGGGTTCCGAGTCTACACATGCATCAGTAACTACAACTCACAATGAATAAACACTTCAGAACAAAGCTTGGGGTTGATGACGGAGTGATGTAAATTCCACTCTCAAGATCTCCTAACTCTTCATGTGCTTCATAGCCTATCTTCTGCCTATCTTCTCTTCCTATTGTGAGAGAGTATTCAGAGTGAGAGTTAAAGATAGAGTGGGGTTAAACCATCTGAGTTCAAATATAGCATCTCCCACATGTTTTTGAACCAAAGGCCTAATTCAGCTTGAAAAAAAAAGTCTTGCTTTCTCTATCTTTCTTTTTTTTTTTTCATTATAAAATGGGGCATGAACATATAGGTTAAATGGTTGGCTCTGTGCATCTGCATCTGTATTGGTCAGGCTCTGGAACAACTTCTCAGGGGACAGATAGAACAGGCTCCTGTCAGCAAGTGCTTCTTGGCATCAGCAATAGCATCTGGGTTTGATGTCCACAGATGGGATGGATCTCTAGGTGGGGCAGTCTCTTGGTGGCCTTTCCTTCAGTCTCTGCTCTGTATTTTGTCACTGTGTTTCTTTCTGACAGGAGCAATTCTGGATTAATATTTTTGAGATGAGTGGGTGACCCATCTCTCAATTGGGGGCATGCCTAGTTACTGGATATGGTCTCTACAGGTTCTCTCTCCCATTTGTTGGTTATTTTGGTTAATGTCATCCCTGTTGGGTCCTGGGAAACTTTTGGGTCCCTAACTTCTGGGACTTTCTAATGGCTACTCCCAGTTATCCAACCACCAAATGCAGGGACCCCAATGGAGGAGTTAGGGAAAGGACTGAAGGAGCTGAAGGGGTTTGTAACCCCACAGGAACAACAACAATATCAACCAACCAAACTTCCCCCCATAGATTCCAGGGACTAAACCACCAGCCAAAGAGTACACATGGAGGGACCCATGGCTCAAGCTGCATATGTAGCAGATTACCTTATCTGACATCAATGCAATGACCTGATTACCTTATCTGACATCAATGGGAGGAGAGCCCCTTGGTCTTGTGGAGGCTCAATGACCCAGCATAGGCAAATGAGGAGGAAGGGGTGGATTGAAAAGGGAGCACCCTCATAGAAGCAGGGGGGACAGCGGAAAGCATGGAAGGTTTAAGTGGGAAGAAAACCACACAGGTTCTGGAGAAAAAAGTAAGTTTGGTAAACTGTTTTAGGTAGAATCTGGCACAAAATACTCAACACATTCGACCTCTTACTTTTCCTTACTCACCATCTATGAGGCTCTAAACAGTTTGCAGCAATCATGTGTTTTAGAATGTGCTAAGTCCTTCTCTATCCTTTTTCTTATGCCATTCAACTTATCAGGAACGAGCTTCCCATTCTCAATCACTCTAATACCATCCATGTCGACCTTATTTGATAATAGAATACATGACACCCAGTTCTACTTGAATTTCAGGTCAAGAACAGACGTGTGTGTGTGTGTGTGTGTGTGTGTGTGTGTGTGTGTGTGTGTGTGTGTGTGTGTGCATATCAAGGCCTGATCACATGAAATGTCTTCACTAATTGCTTTCTACCTTTTATGCTGAAGCAGGGTCTCTTGATGAAACCTGGGGCTTACTCTTTCTACTTGCCACCTAACCAGCTCATTCCAGGGATTCTATTTCTCCTTCCTAGGTACCTGCCCAACTTTCAAATTGAGCCTGTCAAACTGTCATCCCCAGACTTGTGATGCATATACTTTATTCAATGGGTCATCTCCTCAGCTCCAAAGATAACTTTCAAGCACAGTTATATCCTATTCAGTAGTCTCTTCTTAATCAATTTTTATTGGATAGTTTATGTATTTACATTTCAAATGTTATCCCCTTTCCCAGTTCCTTCCTCTCCCATCCCCCATCACCCTGCTTCTATGAGGATGCTCCTCATTCTACCCATTCATTCCCACCTCAACACCCTGGCATTCTCCTATACTGGAGCATCAAGCCTTCACAGGACCAAGGGCTTCTCCTATTGAAGCCAGACAATGCCATCCTCTGCTACATATGCAGCTGGAGCCATGGGTCAATCCATGTGTACTCTTTGGTTGGTGGTTTAGTCCCTGGGAGCTCTGGGGTGTCTGATTGGTTGATATTGTTCTTCCTATGGGGTTGCAAACTCCTTCAGCTCCTTTGGTTCTTTCTCTAACTCCTCCATTGGTCCTATGCAGTATTCAGTGGAATATTCTTCTACCTTCTTTGTACAAATACACCTACCAGTGGTAGAATAGCTGGGCATGCTGATGGAAGTGCCTGTAGGGTGACAGGGGCTTATCCTCAGCTTAATGTTTCTATGTCATTATGAAGTTCAAGCATTTCTTGTTCTCAAGAATAGTTGGGAATTTTAAAATGATGTATTATTTAATAATATTTAAATATAATATTTAAATATTGGGCATAATTATTTGAAAAATCAGTTATAGGTCACACGTTTATGACTCATGTGATTTTCTCAGACCATGCTAGAGATGGTGTCATTCCGAGCTTAATAGGTGGCTCTATTCTTACAGACCAAAACTAATGGCTATATAAACTAGATAACATCTCTTTGCAAGTAGACCATAAACCATACCGAGTAAGAACAATGCTCATTTATGAATTATCAATACTTAATACTTAATATATTGAGATTTGAAAAAATAAATGAATAGACAAATGCAAAGGTGAATAAATAAACATAGTGGAGTTTTAAGTGGGGTTTCAATGTTCATAAACATTTAAGGTTATGAACAGATAAACAAAAGGAATAAGAAAAGAAAAATACTAAACAAATCAAAGTCATCTATAGCTTTTTCCTATCCTCCCAGTCAGTAACCTCAGACCAGCTTCAAATCCTTCCTGTTTCACCACTATATACATTCCCTTCAGGATCCATGAAGTAAGGACAGTCCAATACCTGCTTCTTTTCATGTCTCATTTCACTCAATCAGCCAAGACCAGAATAGATATAGAGATAGAAACATGCCTGGTTTATGTAGGGAGTATTCAGAAGTCAGGGTATACAGCCCTACAGGTTCCCCAAGGGGCTTCAGTTGTGCCCTGGCCCATTTTGTCTCTGGATTTTATGCAGTAAATCTTACCATGAATAGAAATTAATTTTAACATCCTCAATATTAATAACAGCATTAAGAACGAGTATAATAAAAGTTTATTGACTAATTTCCCACCGTAATTTGCTTGTGATTCCGCTGCAGCCATATTACACTTTTAGGAAATGTAGAAACTGTGTTCATAGGCTGCATAGTAATGACAGTAAAAGAGCAAATGATACTTTGAAAATCATTCTTTGGGATCTGAGACTTTGGGGGTTAGAAAATGTAATGCTGTTTCCATGGGAGACGTATTGAATAATTTTAAAAAATAATAAGCGAGATTTCCCAACTGGAAAAGAGCTAAAAAGTACATAATGTATCCAAGAGTGGTTCATGTGTTATATGCTTTGAAATAGGTATCTTTGAGAAAAGAAGAGCCTGTTGTCAAGTGTTATATTAAGAATCTATGAGTGTCCTACTCCTTCCAGGAAAAATAGTAATTATAACTACAATCATAAAATGAGTGAAAATTTGCCCTTGCCTTATTTCAGACACCTCTCTAAGAACAGACCTGATTTTCCTTATTTTTTATAATCAACCTTTCTTATGAAAATAAACATGTCCAGTATATTCTTAACTCACACAGCTAGAGAATTATGTCACTGATGACATAGCTTAGGATGGAGAGGTCGCATAACTTCCAACCAAAACCATAATGTAGATATGATAGGAAAGCCAGTGATAAGATTCCTGAAGTTTATCATAAGTTAGAATTGAAAGGAAAAGGTATAGTCAGAGTGAAATGATGTTGAGCAGGGCATCACATACTAAGAGTTAAAAGGAATTCATATCAGAAGCAAGGTCGGTTGTGAAAACATGCTCAGGAAATGCTAAGATTAAACATGGTGGCAGTAATGGACAATGAGGTCAGAGTCATAAATTAGATGGATAAATTACTCAGAATGGATGGAGGTAAGATCTCGTCTCTATGACAGTGATGTCATAAAGTTGATGGACACTGGCATCTGCTGTCCATCCAACTATAATGATTCTGGAAGGGTAATCTGCTAGATCTAGTACATGAAGACTTGCTAGCAGAGAACCAATATGTGAAGCCTCTTTGGGGGCAGGTTTTGTGCCTTGTCTATGTCCAGATGAAAAAGCTTCCAGAGTACTCACTGTTCATACTGCGAAGTTGGATGTCTTTAGAGATTGTCATTGATCTTTTATACCAGTGAAGTGCACACCTGTTTTTTATTCTTTTTTCTTTTTCTTTTTTAGTATAGAATAGAGCTCATTCAGAGCATGGGGAGGGGAGTTAAGAGGGTAGGAGAGAGAGAGAGAGAGAGAGAGAGAGAGAGAGAGAGAGAGAGAGAGAGAGAGTAAAGGTGTAGAGGCTGGCCATGAGAATGTGGAGAGAAGTGGGGAAGGGAATGGGGGAGAGAGGGACAGAGGGAAAAGAGGGGAAGAGCAAGAGAGCAAGAGAGGGGCAAGAGCTGTTTTTTCTTTTATATTGACTTAATCTCTTACCATTGGAACTGAAATCTTCAACATCTCATACCACAGATAGGAAAAAAAATACATCTCTGCTTCTTCCTCAAGCAGTTTCTAAGACTTTTGCATAAGGAAGATCCCTTACAGAAGATTGCTGGGGGCATGTTAGGTCTTAGTCATGCCCTTCCTTTTAATTTCATTTTTCTTCATTTTGCTCCCAGATCACTAGGGAAACCAGGAATGTTCAACATGCATGGGCTTCTCCACAATGGAGGAGATAAAATACCTGTTTTCTCATTCAGAAAGCTGGGCATGGATATTGTCAATGACCTGGAGACCTATTTGCTCTCTATGGAATAGACTTCACCTCCCTTTTGCTATAAAATCAGACCTCACTCAAATCTCCCAAAATGATTATCTCAGACTGTTCTTCCTTAGACCTTTGTCTTTAACTCCTAGTCAATAGAACCGATCCTTAGGAAAAATGTCAGATGTATTTATGATCTGCTGATCTCCATGCTATCTCCTTCGGAGACCACACTTGAGTCTAAGCCTTTTACATATAGAACCCTCCATCAAGGTCACACATACTTTGCAAAGAAGTTTCTATGTAGTCACACCTTAACCTTTATCATGCGCCTGAAATTGGAATGACTGTTGCCTGGATACCTGGAATGGGAATGATTTGTTACCTGGAATTTTGACCCTAATTGTACTGTATTTTATTTTATTTTTATTTTTTAAAGATTTATATATTTATTTTATGTATATGAACACACTATCACTGACACACCAGAAGAGGGCATCAGATCCCATTACAGATGGCTGTGAGTCACCATGTGGTTGCTGGGATTTGAACTCAGGAACTCTGGAAGAGCAGTCAGTGCTCTTAATGTCTGAGACATCTCTCCAGCCCCTGTACTGTATTTTAAATATGTTGCCTGCCATTAGACTTCCCAAGGTTGAATCCAGGTTGACACAGTCAATCTGAGCCAAGTTTTCAGTCTCCCTTCCTCAAGGTCTGTGTTCCTTTCTGACACCTGCAGGGACCACCTCAGCATATTGCTTCTATTGGAATTTTTTTTTTTATTAACTTGAGTATTTCTTATATACATTTCGAGTGTTATTCCCTTTCCTGGTTTCCGGGCAAACATCCCCCTCCCCCCTCCCCTTCCTTATGGGTGTTCCCCTCCCAACCCTCCCCCCATTGCTCGCCTTGCCACCACAGTCTAGTTCACTGGGGTTCAGTCTTAGCGGGACCCAGGGCCCCTTCCACTGGTGCTCTTACTAGGATATTCATTGCTACCTATGAGGTCAGAGTCCAGGGTCAGTCCATGTATAGTCTTTAGGTAGTGGCTTAGTCCCTGGAAGCTCTGGTTGCTTGGCATTGTTGTACATATGGGGTCTCGAGCCTTCAAGCTCTTCCAGTCCTTTCTCTGATTCCTTCAACGGGGGTCCTATTCTCAGTTCAGTGGTTTTGCTGCTGGCATTAGCCTCTGTATTTGCTGTATTCTGGTTGTGTATCTCAGGAGCGATCTACATCCGGCTCCTGTCGGTCTGCACTTCTTTGCTTCATCCATCTTGTCTAATTGGGTGGCTGTATATGTATGGGCCACATGTGGGGCAGGCTCTGAATGGATGTTCCTTTAATCTTTGCCTCTCTCTTCCCTGCCAAGGGTATTCTTTTTCCTCATTTAAAGAAGGAGTGAAGCATTCACATTTTGATCATCCGTCTTGAGTTTCATTTGTTCTAGGGATCTAGGGTAATTCAAGCATTTGGGCTAATAGCCACTTATCAATGAGTGCATACCATGTATGTCTTTCTGTGATTGGGTTAGCTCACTCAGGATGATATTTTCCAGTTCCAACCATTTGCCTACGAATTTCATAAACTCGTTGTTTTTGATAGCTGAGTAATATTCCATTGTGTAGATGTACCACATTTTCTGTATTCATTCCTCTGTTGAAGGGCATCTGGGTTCTTTCCAGCTTCTGGCTATTATAAATAAGGCTGTGATGAACATAGTAGCACGTGTCTTTTTTATATGTTGGGGCATCTTTTGGGTATATGCCCAAGAGGTATAGCTGGATCCTCAGGCAGTTCAATGTCCAATTTTCTGAGGAACCTCCAGACTGATTTCCAGAATGGTTGTACCAGTCTGCAATCCCACCAACAATGGAGGAGGTATTCCTATTTCTCCACATCCTCGCCAGCATCTGCTGTCTCTATTGGAAATTTTTAAATTATGTGTATATATGCATTTGGGTTTGTGTACCTAACATGGGTTTTCTACAGGAATAGTAGAATGTTATTATTCACCGCCATATCTCTAGCTCCCTAATTGTATTTGATAAGCAAGTTTATTTGAGAATCATTGGATACAATGTTGTAGTTGGTGTAACAATAATCTACATATCCTTTTAGAGAGCTATCCAGGATCTGTGCTAGTAGGCCATTCCAAGCTCCCATAATCATCTCCACATGGGCTAAATGTCTCAATGACAGTATTCATACCTGCACAAAAGAATACTCTATCACTTGCTGGTGGAATTTTAACAGTTTCCAATGCCAGAATCCATCCACCCATAACAGTTATCTAATCAGAGTATCAATTCACTGGAGTAAATGATAGTGATAGAATTGGTAGAGGGGGAGAGTCCAGAGTCTTCTGTCTTTACCAATCATAGTGAAAGGACAAATCCAGAAGAGACAGAAGCCCTGCACCTACAGTCCAGCAGGGATCTTAGACACTGGGATGAGATCAGGCCAGGAAGAGAGAACAATCAGGGCAGCTTAAATGAAGTTCAGAGAAGCTCCAGAGAGCCTCAAGAAATACTGAAAACAAATAAACAAACAAAGAAAACAAAACAGTAATTTTAGAGGGGCCGATCTATAACATATATACCATTGGGAGACTGGCACTTCTAGACTAAGAGATAGGAAAAATGGCTGTGGCTTCACATCTACTGGAGCTGGATGAAAGCAGAGAGAATCACATTTGTCCCCCAATTCCTCCGTGTGCTGAGCATCAGTGAATTGAATGACTATGAGCTTCAGAGTGCAACAGAGTCTGGTCAGCTCTGTTTTGTTGCTCATACCATTTTGGGGATTTATTTATTTATCCTGCCTAGATAATACTTCCTCCCTTATAAATTAGTATATTCACATGTACTTCACAGTGCAGTTCAAAAATCGAGAATGTGAACCATAGAATCTGAATGAAGATGTATTTTGACATTGTATTTAATAATGGAAGCAATCATAGAAGACTATTTGAGGTCTTCTGTTGTTGATAAATCATTATCACCCTATATTCAACACACCATCCCAGCTCTTGAAAATGAAGCAAGGCAAATGAGATGTTAGAGAGAAAAATTTTAACAGTGGAAGAGTTGATGTCATAAATCAGGGGAAATATCAAGTCATACTGGTGGTTGCAGGAAGGTCAAGAATGACAGGAATAAAGTTGCTGGTTATCTTCAACCTGGCCCCTCTTCTCTCTCTCTCTCTCTCTCTCTCTCTCTCTCTCTCTCTCTCTCTCTCTCCTTCCCTCCAAATATATATATATATATATATATATTTATAAATAAATATACGGATATCCATATATATTTATTTATAATATATACATATATTATATATACTTTCATTTATTTATGTATAATATATACATATAATATATACACACATATATAAAATCTGTCATAGGTTCAGGTAGACATTCAAATTTTCTTTGCCATTTAAAAGTGTGTAAAGAAACACATGAGAAGAGGTTGCTGGACATCATCTGTGCCAAGAAGAGGTGGCTTCAAAGGAAGAAATTCAGGCCAGTGTTGTTCAGTGTTCTTGCCAATCCATCTACATCAGTTTTATTAAACTTTGTGCCTGTATCAGAAGCTATATTTAATTGAAGCCAAAAGCCTTGGTCCAGTTTTGAGCACTTCTCTCAGCAGGCAGAAGTCAGGGGATTTTCTAGGTCCTATTGGCACTCTGGTTTTGCCAGTGACCAGCTGCAGCAGAGCAAATGGTCCCATGGGCTAGAAGTCACAAAGATGTGACTTGTTGCTATAACAGTGCTTTTAGGGTGATGGAATGTAAGAGAAAATATCTTGAAACTTTTATTTTTGATTTGGCCAAAAAGAAACCATTAATGAAAGTTTGGTTAGGAAACTTCACTCTGCTTCATGCAGTAAAATCTAAGACCTTCTGGGACAAAACAAGTTGGTCTCATGTCATTTCAGACTTATATTGAACATTCCTCACTGCCAAACATGGCAGGCATCATAATCCACAGGAAGAAAGAAGCAGGCACCTGTCAGGAACCATAGTAATGTAGTACAGCCTCCTTTTGCTGCCTCCTTCTCCTTGCGTCCTCTTTCTTTTACCATGAAACAAAAGTTTGTGGTTGGTATTTTTCTTCCACTTAACCTCATATGAATTCTTTCAACCATTGATCAGTAACACAATCTAGTTTGAGTAGATAAATAAGCTGGAAGGGAGGGAGGGAGGGAGAGAGAGAAAGAGAGAGGGAGAGAGAGAGAGACAGAGACAGAGAAAGGGAGAGAGAGAAGAAAGAAGGGAGAGAGGGAAGAGAGGGGAAGACGGGGTGGGGAGGGAAGGTGAGGAGAGGGGAGGAGAAAGAACTCTGCATCCTGAATCCCTCCATTTGTGACTCAAGAATACAGCACATTATTTTAAACCATGTTTATCTTACTTTTCTTACTTTTGATACATTTTGATACATGTAAAAGCCAACAGTGACATATAGGAAAGGACCTGTCAGTAGTACTGGTTCTGTTCTGTGATAAATGACACAGTATGTCAACAAGTATCTGTTATTCATCCTGCTGGATTTCTTAGAATACTTGGAAGTGGAGCAGAAATGGGGTAAGGAAGAGGAAGAGAAGAAGAAAAATAGGAAGAGGAAAAAGGGAGGGGAAGAAGCACTGTCAGAGGTAAACTAAGAGGTGGGTAGATTCAGCAGAAATGAGGATTAAAGGAGGTAGAAACAACACCTGCCAATCTTAGGAATCAAAAATAATCTAGGGACGAGCCAGAGTGAATCTCTAGTAACTTGCTACTCTGTTGTACTTGTCATACTCCTTTCCCTTTATGTATTTTTTTTAAATTTAATCAGTTGAGCATATTAAAGCATCACATAAGTGAATGAGGATTTGAGGGGGAAGGAGTTGCTCCCTTCCTTTCATCCTTCAGGTACAGGGAAGGCTCTCTCCAGGGCCAGACAAACTCAATCAAGCCTCCTGCTACTTCTCTGGCATGGCAAGCTCTGTTAGCCTTGCCCCAGTGGATAAATGATTGAAGCCCCTGTCTGAAAGTGAGTTTAGTATCAGGAGGGAGCTTTCAGCTTGTATTTCTCAGTGTCTCACTCTCCTCACATTCTTATCACCGTTATGCAAAATGCATGTCCTCTTTATCCAGGTGCAAAGTTTCTGATTACTTTGGCAGCAGAGAAAACTTCCTTTTGAATTGGATTTTCATTTGTGATGTGTGAGTAACTCTTTGAGCATAGGGTTGGGTACCCAGGAGGATGAGTAGATCCCTATTCCCTTCAAACACACAACTGTTCCTCATGCTATCTAAGAGAATAACTTTGTATTAGTGAGTCTAGAAGATCAAAACCAGATGTGTCTGGATCTCAGAAGCTTTCATTTTAGATGAACTTGGCAGTAGGAATGCTTATTGAAAATGATTTTACTGTTGTATCTACAGAATTACCTTTCTTGGTGCTCCTATTCTGGGATTTATTTTATCATTTTAATATATATCTGGATTGGTTTTTCTGTATAATATAAGTGGAAAAAGGAAAACACAGAAATGAGAGATCCTTTTAGTCTCCAACCTGCATTACCTGATGGTTTTTCTAGGGGTCTAATTGAAGAGTTTTGAGATGACATTACAAATCTGATTTTTAGAAGAGCTCCAGGATCTGGTGAGTCTGGTGAATAGATTACTATCAGACTCTAAAATATTGTCCTCTTCCTGTTGCCATCAGTTCCCAGATATTCTTATGTCCCTCTTTTCCATGCAATGGTGATCTACCCCTGTCATTCATTCAGTGGAAGATAGTGAATCCTAAGACCCGGAAGTATTTTAAAGAACTCTTTCTCTTTCAAGACTGTGGATGTGAACTTTGGGTTGCAGTGGGTATGACATTCCCTATTCACAGTTAAAGCTTTGAGCTGTGGCAGCTACTGAGTGCAGCCTGAGAATGGCAGTGTAGGCAGTTGAATGGAGAGATGGAGTGAAACTCTGTCCTCAATGAATCAGTTGAGCTTTTGACCAGGCTTCTCTGACTTGATATATATGTCTATCTATATCAGCAACAGCCAAACTATTTAAACCAAGATAAATTGGGCTTTAAATTATTCAACATCAAAAGAGCACGATCAAGCTCAAAGAGGCAAAATTAGTAATCTATGCTTTAAATACCCTTTGAAATAGGCAGAGAACATGAAGTGAGTATTACCAATTCTTATTCAGTGCCGACTAAGCACAGTCTTAGGCTCAGTGTAGATACTAGGAATTAAGAAGCCCAGTTCCTACAGGTACTAATTAAACTGTTTTGGTCTTGTCCTCTAATGTACCACAAATCATATATGTTGAAGACCTGGTCCTAATGCAGCCATATTCAGGGTGGGAGGTGATGGGATTCAGAGGTTCTAAACTCACCAATGGGTTGATTTCTTAATAGACTTACAATTTAATGGGCTATTGAAAAATGGTAGATTTTTGGGTGGGAGCATCTCATTGGAGGAGGCCAGTCACTAGGGATGTGACCTTGAAGGGTATGTATTGCATCCATAACCCTTTTTCTCTGCCTGCTACCTAACCTCAATGCCATGTAGTGAGCAACATGGCTCTACCACATGTTCCCTGACATAATGTTTCAAGTTAGCAAAGGCCAAGATACAATGATCCAAGTGTCCATGGACTTAACACAGCAATTCAACAGGAAAGTATTCAAAGTGGATAAGGGTATCCTCTGTATGCAAGATAGAGGGGGAAGATGACTTTCACTGTGAGCCTGAGAGATCCAGCTGCAGATGAAATACTACTGGATCTGTTTCACAGGTTCTAAGAATAAACTAGCCATCATATTTACCACAGCAGATTCCTTGTATCCTTCCTGGAGTAATTTATTATTTGAATATTTCTACCTAAGTTAGTGACTCAAAGAATTGAATCTGAAATCTAAAGATGGCTTCATCACATTGGAGCAGTAGGGGAGCCCTTTTGCAGTATGAGTAATTTCCCCTGGATCTATCAAATGGAACCACTAAAATATTAAAATGATGATTGCAGTCTCTAGACTCAAATATAATACTTAGAGTTCTCTCTATGCTGCAACATGAACATATCCCATATGACAGTAATTTAGAAAACCTCAATGATAGATTTCTAGGCTGGCCAAATGGGCACACTATTAATGATCTGTATATATTTTCTTTTTTATTAGATATTTTTATTTACATTTCAAATGTTATCATTTTCCCCCACCCAACCACCCATCCCTTCCTGCCTTCTCACCCTGACATTCCCATATACTGGAGCATTCAGCCTTGGCAGGACCAAGGACTTCTCCTCCTTTTGATGTCCAACAAGGCCATTCTCTTCTACATATGAAGCTGGAGCCATGGATCTGCCCAGGTGTACTCTTTGGATGGTGGGTTAGTCCCTGGGAGCTCTGGTTGGCATTGTTATTCTTATGGGGTTGCAAACCCCTTCAGCTCGTTCAATCCTTTCTCAAACTACTCCAAATGGGGACCCCATTCTCAGTTCAATGGTTTGTTGCAAGCATTTGCCTCTGTATTTGACATGCTCTGGCAGAACCTCTCAGGAGACAGCTATATCAGGCTCCTGTCATTATGTACTTCTTGGCATCAGCAATTTTGTCTGGATTTCATGGCTGTATGTATGAGGGCTGGATCCCCACGTGGAACAGGCTCTAAATGGCCATTCCTTCAGTCTCTGCTCAAAACTTTGTCTCCATATCTACTCCTATCAATATTTTTGTTCCCCTTTTTAGGAAAGGACAGAAGCATCTGCACATTGGCCATTCTTTTTCTTGAGCTCCATGTGGTCTGTGGATTGTATCTTGGACAATCTAAGCTTTTGGGCTAATATGCACTTATCAGTCAGTGCATACCAGGTGTGTTTTTTGGGGGTCGGGTTACCTCATTCAGGATGACATTTTCTAGTTCCATCTATGTGCCTATGAATTTAATGAAATCATTTTTTAAATAGTCGAGTAGTGCTCCATTGTGTAAATATACCACATTTTCTGTGTCCATCCCTTTGTTTAAGAACATCTGGGTTTTTCCAGCTTTCCAGCTTCTGGCTATTATAAATAAGGCTGCTATGAACATAGTGGAGCATGTGTCTTTGTTATATGTTGGAGCATCTTTTGGGTATATGCCCAGCAGTGGTATATCTGGGTCTTCAGGTAGTACCTGAATTTTCTGAGGAAACTCCAAACAGATTTCCTGGGTAGTTGTACCAGTTTGAAATCCCATCAATAATGGAGGATTTTTCCTCTTTCTCCACATTCTCACCAGCATCTGTTGTCACCTGAGTTTTTGATCTTAGCCATTCTGTCTGGTGTGAGATGGAATCTCAGGGTTGTTTTGGTTTGCATTTCCCTTATGACTAAAGATGTTGAACATTTCTTTAGGTACTTTCCATCCATTCGATACTCCTCACTTGGAATTCTTTGTTTAGCTCCGTACCCCATTTTTTAACATGGCTATTTGATTCTCTGGAGTCTAACTTCCTGTGTTCTTTGTATATATTGGATATTAGCCCTTTATCAGATGTAGTATTGGTAAAGTTCTCCAAATCTTATGGTTGCTGTTTTGTCATAATGACAGTGTCCTTTGCCTTACAGAAGCTTTGCAATTTTATGAGGTCCCATTTGTCGATTCTTGATCTTAGAGCATAAGTCATTGGTGTTCTGTTCAGGAAAGTTTCCCCAGTGTCCATGTGTTTGAGGCTCTTACCCACTTTTTCTATTAGTTTGGGTGTGTCTGGTTTTATGTGGAAGTCCTTGATCCACTTGGACTTGAGCTTTGTAAAGGGCGAAGAAAATGGATTGATTTGCATTCTTCTAATTACTGACCTCCAGTTGATCCAGCACCATTTGTTGAAAATGATAGTTTTTTCCACTGGATGGTTTTAGCTTCTTTGTCAAAGATCAAGTGACCATAGGTGTGTGGGTCCATTTCTGGGGTCTTCGATTCTATTCCATTGATCTACCCACTTGTCTCTGTACCAATACGAATACAGATTTTTATTACTATTGCTCTGTATTACAGCTTGAGGTCAGGGATGGTGATTCTTCTAGAAGTTGTTTTATTTTTGAGGATAGTTTTCACTATCCTTTTTTTTTTATTCCAAATGAATTTGCAATTGCTCTTCTTAACTCTAGGAAGAATTGAATTGGTCCAAACTATTCCACAAAATACAAATAGAAGAAACATTACTCAACTCCTTCTATGAAGCTACAATTACGCTTGTACCTAAACCACACAAATACCCAACAAAGAAAGAGAGCTTCAAACCAATTTTCCTTATGAATATCGATGGAAAAATACTCAATAAAATTCTTGCATACTGAATCCAAGAACACATCAGAATAATCATCCATCATGATCAAGTAGGCTTCATTCCAGGGATGTAGGGATGATTCAATATATGGAAATCCATCAATGTAATCCACTATATATACACAAACTATATATGGAAAAAACATGTGATCATATCATTAGATGCTGAGAGATCATTTGACAAAATTCAATAGCCCTTCATGTTAAAAGTCTTGGAAAAATATGGAATTCAAGGCCCATACCTAAATATAGTAAAAGCAAACCAGAACAAACCAGTAGCCAACATCAAACTAAATGGAGAGAAACTTGAAGCAATCCCACTAAAATCAGGGACTAGACAAGGCTGCTCACTCTCTCTGTACTTATTCAGTATAGTTCTTGAAGTTCTAGCCAGAGCAATCAGACACAGAAAGGAGGTCAAAGGATGCAATTTGGAATGGAAGAAATCAAAATATCCCTATTTACAGATGATATGATAGTATACTTAAGTGACCCCAAAGGTTCCACCAGAGAACTACTAAGCCTGATGAACAACTTCAGCAAAGTAACTGAGTATAAAATTAACTCAAACAAATCAGTAATTGTCTTCTACCCAAAGGATAAACAGGCTAAGAAAGAAATTAGGGAATTGACACCCTTTACAATAGTCACAAATAACATAAAATACCTCTGTGTGACTCTAACCCAGCAAGTGAAATATCTGTATGACAAGAACTTCAATTCTCTGATGAAAGAAATCAAAGATCCCTGAAGATGGAAAAATCTCCCATGCTCATCGATTGGCAGGATTAATATTGTAAAAATGACCATCTTGCCAAAAGCAATCTACAGATTCAGTACAATCCTCATCTATATGTTTTTAATATTATGTTTTGTCTACACAGTCTCTTTCCAAGATCAGTTGCTATTCTCTACATGTTTGTCTCAGGGACAATTTCCTTGGCCTCTCAATTGATGTAAAGAACTCTTCTTATGTAACCCGACCATGCACAGTGCATTCATTTTGACAGTGAGGAGAGTATGCATTGAGTCCGCCTATCTCAGTAATATTCCTCATGGCAGACTCAGGTTGTTAGAGTATTTATTTCATATATTTCACACACATTTAAGCAATGTGGGAGTCAGGCATGGCTAGCACTTTCTTATTTGTACTTTGTCACACTAAGGGACAAAGAGTTAGACTCCCTGGTAGACAGACAGAGAGGGAGAGAGGGTCATGATCAGGCAATAAAGTTGGCAAACTTTTAAGATGGTTAGCTTTTTTTCTCACTATCCTGAACTGAAACAACAGCATAGCAGCTTAAAACAAAGATATTGTAGGCTTTTTCTCCTGCCAGTAGACCCCCAGATTATGGGATGGCCCATTAATATCCAGGTTACATCAGTGCACAACAGTTGTGGGCCAAGAAACCACCCATCTTTCTTCAAACTCATAAGTCCTAAGTTAGGGGAGGAAACTCTTCAGAGACTAAACAGCTAAGTTTCAGGAAGAGACTGAAAATTTTGGCTTCCCAAACTCCAGCTCTGCTTAGCAGAAGGTCTTTTCCTCTGTCTGTCTGCTTCATGGGTGTGCTTCCTTAGCCACAATAAATCTTCAACTGCTCATTCTATTTGATCCTGTTTATCTTGTTCAAGATTCTTCAGCTCCTACCTGTTGAACAAGAGATTTTTTTTCCTGCCTTTTTATTCTTTAATTGGCAGAGAAAACAAACCTGACAAAGACCCCTAGACTGTATCAACACCCTATCTACTGCCTCAAGGAAAGTCTGCTACACCGAGGCACTCAATTATCAAATCTTTCAGTGGTTCCCCTTCAACCTCTGTATGTTCCCATAGTCTTAGTAAAAGAGAAAACACCTATAAGGTGTGACCATTCTGCTATCATGTCACTCTTTTTGAGACCTGTCCATGCTGACTCTGCCTACTTGTCACACTGTATCTGTCACAGGTTCACTCCCCTTCCAGAGGCCATTTTCTCTGTTCAGAATGTTCTTCATATATTTACATTCTTTGCCATGCTCAAGTGTATCTGCTCACTTTCACCTATTAGATAGGCTTTTTAGGATCATCCTACATGATAATAGCTTCCTTGCATAATCATTCAATAACATTTTAGCCTTCTTGCTCATTTTTTCATACTTAGCCCTACCTGAAATTGGATGTATTAAGTGAAATGCCCATTGTGTCTCCTCTCTCGCTATGGTAGTTCTTTCAGGGTGGGGACTTTGTTGTGCTGTTCTATATCCAGCTATGAGAACTCTGTCTAGAACACAGTAGGAACTCAATCTACTTTTTATATAATTAGTATGTGTCAAAGAATGAAAACACAAGGGGAACCAAAGCGTGCAGAAATGACTGTGATTTTTGGTATTGTTAACTAAAGGTAGCTTTTCCCATAGTCTCATTCCTCTCTTCACATAAATAGACATTTATAGTAAATATAGATTCATGTTCCTGAATCTTCAAATTCAATATAGGTGCAATGGCATTAATAATAAAAAAATATGTCGTGTCTGGCACTGTTTTGTGGAGAAGATTGGGAGAGATGAGAAGAAAATGCTGGAACTATCCTCCTCCAGCAATCCCACACTCCTCTTAATATTTCGCTATCTTGATAGAGGCATTTTATTCCTGGAAGCACCCTGACATTTACTCAGGATTGCCTGAATTTACTACTGCAGTTGCCAGAGAAAAATCCTTAGGTTGTAGAGGTTTCTCTTCCATAGAAATCTGGTCAATTTATTTTATTAGCACCTTTTCCAGTGCCTGAACATAAAATAGCTGATTTTAGTGTTTAGATGCTTGGAGGTGAGCTAACAAAGAGACCTTGGAATCTATGGAGAGCCTGGGGTGTCTCAGCAACGTACGGTGGCTATAGCAACAACATCAACGTCAAGCAGACTAACTGATAGGGGAAAATGTCTGTCTCATATTTTTCTGGTTTTGTGGTTAGCAATTATTTAAAATAATTTTGTGATTGCCATGGAAGAATACCTGTTTCCATTCTTCTCCATCTTGGTAGTTGGTAGCTATAACTTAACTTTCTTAGGATAGCCTTATTTTTCTTATCTTATATTTTCTTGATTGTCTCACTTGTCTCCCCATTATTCTTCTTTTAGTTAACATGAAATGCTTTTTGTGACTTACTGTCCCCCCTTCTTCCTCTCTTTCTCCCTTCTTTACTCCTCAATCCCTTTCTTTCTTCAGTTTCTAGCATGTCTTATATGACCCGTGATAGGCTCAACTCACTACACAGCCTAGGATCACCCTGAACTTCTAATCCTTAAACTTCTGATACCTGTAACCTCCCAAGAGCTCTGATTACAGGCCTGTACTATCAAACCTGGTTTCATGCAGAACTGGATATAGAATTCAGGGCACTGTTCATGCTAGAAAAACACTCTATAAAAGGAATTTATTTCAAGCCTCTCTCCTCCATTTTGGAAAAAAAAAATCTGAGTCTGTAGAGAGGCTTTTAAGGAAGTGCCCTATCAGGTACACATGAGCCAGTGCCTGCTTTGAGTCCTGCATGTGGATCCTTTCCACATGGTGAACTTGAGTTTGTCCACTTATCAATCTGCCAGTTAAGAATGTACACAAATGGTCCTTTCTTTGTGCATTGCAGAGATCTTATAAGGTCTGGTCACTTCATAAAATAATTTTGAACTGTCTATGGTTCAAACTACAATGACTATATGAATTTATAAACCTACTCCTAGCTACTTCCTGAAATAGTAAGCCACTGTTTCCATAATAGGTCTTCATGCAGTCCTAAACTGTAAAGCTCTTAAACATTTATCGACAGGTGAATAGACGAGCTAATTGTGGTATAGTCATGCAGATCTTATACACCCTTGTCCAAAAGGAACTTCTAGCTCTTTAAAACTCTCCTGAGAGTTTAGCCATCAGGAGTGCTTGAGAAACTTTTATTACATTTCCAAGAACAAGCTCTGAATTCTAGCCCTGGTTCTTCATCACTCTTCCTGAGAAATCTCAAGGATGGCTAAGGTGATGAAAATGTTGGATGTGTATGAATTACAGGGCCTGCCTGAAATTTCAGTTCTTAGCACAGTTCCAGGTGCATAAGAGACACATCATAAATATTTATTGAATAGCAGAATATACTTTATACCAGTATGATAAATGAATAATCATTTTATTATCACTTTATTGATAAGGAGGTTGAGGTCAGAGAGATTAAGTGACTTTTTAAAAATCTCTGAAATAATTGACAAAGCTAGATTTTAAGTCCAGGTCACTGGCATTAGTTGGGTCTATAAAATTAAATTTTGGTTTAATATAAAATATTCAGTTTTCCAATGGACTTCTATTGTTAGATAAATCTATTGTTCATATCTAAATCATATTCCTGTAACCACAATAATTTAAAACATATGAGTTATTATAAGCTCTCAACTTTTTAGAAATATAGAAAATATTGATATAACTTAGTGTACAGTCTGAGATTATTTACTTTGTCATAATAGGAGTTAGCATTTGTGCTTTTATGTGCATGTGAACGTTTGTGGATTTATCTCATGCCTTGTGCATGCTAAGATAAGCACATGCTCTACCATTGAACTACATTACCAATGTAATCCTGCCACACACTAAGTTATGATATACTTACATGAGACACTTACATTTCATGTGAATATTGTAGTAGCTGTCATCATCATCATCACTATCACCAATACCATCATTATGGTCTAATTCTTTATCATCTGTGTCTTACACATAAAAGAAATTAAAGTTCATGTTGGTTATTCCAGAGTTACAGAAATAGACCCAGGATTTCAGATCTCTCAAAGTCATTACCATGCATTTTCTCATCTATCCATCCATCTATCCATCCACCAATTCATCCCTTCTCCAGAACTAGTATTTTGCCTTACAACACAGATGACAGATAACATTGATTTAAGTGATGTTCTCTCCTCTGTTATAACTCGTGTGGTTAGACCACGCAGATTTATAGAATGAAAAAGATACACATGTAAGATGACAGTTTAGCCTACTTTTAATTTCAAATAGAAATTATGTTTCTAGATTAAAACAAGAGAAATAATGGCATACAAAATGCTTCAGTGGATTAAAGAGCTTACTGCCAAGCTTGCAGGTCTTAGTGGCATCTTTGGGAAGCACATGGTAGAAGAAAAACAAATCTGATTTTAGTAAGGTGTCATCTGACTGTGGCATGCACATATTCCAAGTAGGTCATAAACAAACAAACAAACAAACAAACAAACAAACAAACAAATATAATTTAAAACTTAGAAGAACAAGAAAACAATAATGAACAATTAAAAGCAAGACAACTATATGGCCTAATTTTATTTTTGTAAGCCCAAGTTAGTCGAATTTAACATTAGTAATTCACAACACATTTATCCAGTTAAGAAATGCATAAGGTTAATATCTTCAGAAAGCCTTCTCATCAATTTTATCCATGCTATTCTGTGTTTTCTCTTCAATTGAAAATTTTTTTGGCCAAGTTAAACATGGTGTCATCAAACTTTAGACTTTGACTCACTCAATGTTTAAAGATCCCAGACAGTCATTAAAGCCTTCCCCAAGGGTTATGTGATGCTGACTCAGTTGGGATGGAAATTTCCAGAGCAGTTAAGAAGAATCTATGATCAATGTGACATAAAGACAGAGGGAACTTTAAAGAGATAGTAGTTTATTCTTCAAATTGGCATGCATCCCTGGGAGCCAAATCTCACATTTGAGCCAAGATGCTCAGATTAGAGTAAGTTTAGAGGACTGCAGGTTGATTAAAGGGTTCCAATGAGGAAAGCAATTAAGCATGCCTCTAGAGCAAATAAAATGTACTTCACAGTGGCTTGACATTTCGCTTTAAGGAGAGAATTGTTGCATATCTATTATATACATGTGTTTTTATATACATCCGTTTTTAGCAGATTGATTTTATAAAGTAGAGAAAAAAATCTATAAATGTTTCCTGTTTAGATTGTAGAACCTCTGCTGACTCGTGTATTATGGCTAACATTAGAATGTCACACGAAGACTTCTTGTTCTTTGCAAATGGACATTTTTTTTATGCATTCATTACAATGTGCTTTGTCTTGTTAGTAAACTAAGTGGGGAAGAGTCTTTTCATTACAGAACCTACCAAACCACCTCGTTTTTCTTATTCCGAGAATGATGTACAACAAGCTAGAAGAAAAATATATTTTACTTCTCCATATTATTTTTACATTTATGCACATACTCTTTCCATTATGAAGAAAAATTCTTCCTTAAAATCTGTAACTCAAGGACAATCATTTTGCCTATCGTATATGCAACAGACTTTTTATTTATAACTGAGCCACTATATTTTGAATCTGAAATGTCTCCCAAACACCCATATAGGAGGTATCTATTTGACACTGTTTCCAGTTTATATTTCTTTTGATAATTGTATATGAGAAATATTATTATTTTACCCTTTAAGACCTTAAAATGTTGGAATTACTGATAATAACATCTTTAAAATGTGGTAAATATTGAGTGGTCTTCTGTCAATAGGAAATTCATCCTTGAAGATGATTGTGGGACTTCGACCATTTCTATTTCCTCTGCTTTCTCTTCCTGACCATGAGATGAGCTTTTTTCTCTGCTGTGTGTTACTTATTGTGTATGTCATTTTACCAGAGCCTTGAAGCACTAGTGCATGTGATCATGGACTAGAGTGGCCAAAATTGTGAATTACTTTGACTAACTCCTGGACGACAGTTGACACTAAATTTTACAAGAGGAAGTTCAACTTGGCAGGTTTCTGGAGACTCCCTACCTAAGAATGTACCAGAGACAATTCTACTGTTGAAATCTGCCTCTGTCTCCAGAGAGGCCAGGGAGTGTGGAAATACTGAGCATCGGAGATTTGATCCTGACGTTTTCTTAATTCGTTCAGGAGAATCTTAGAGTCACGAAGGTATGACAGGAGAAAACCATCCCCCCTGTGCTTCAAAATTCATCTTTTGTTGAAAGATTTAGTGAAAAATAATCTAGAAATCAAACAAGATTAGAAGTATTACAGGGAACGTGTCCAGGACCTGTCTTCCTAATAGTCACATCGGGCCGGATGATATGGACTTTGTGGCTTAAAGGATGTCAAAAGGTTAAGATATAAATTATCTTCTTTGAGAAAGTTGGAAATAAAAGCTCAGGTTCTATAAGAAGCAGGAAAAACAGTGTCAGAAGCATATGCTTTAGTCACTGACTTCTGTGTTTCCTGGGAGATTTCTCTCATCCTGTCATTAGTAGGGGCAGAAGGTTCTTCCATGTGGAGCCCTTGACCTCTTTCAACACTTACTGTTTTGATAACAGAGGCAGGAGAGTGTAAAGGGTTCAATAATAACACAATTGGGCCAGTGAGTCCATAATAGGGAGAAAATATCTCGCTGCTTTTCTTATTGGAAGGCAGCAAACTGCCCCTCCATTTAAAAAGAGTAATATTTGTCTCAGTGAGCTTTTGTTAGAGCCTCTCAGAGGACAGCCATGCCAGGCTCCTGTCTGCAAGCACAATATGGTCTCAGCAATAGCATCAGGTTTTGGTGTGCATATATGGAGTGGATCCCAAGTTGGGCCAGTCACTGGGCTATTTCAATCTCTGTTCCATTTTTGTTCCTGCATTTCTGTTAGTCAGGAACAATTCTGGGTTAAAACCTTGGAAGATTGGTGGGTGGCCCCTTGCCCTCAACGGTGGGACATTGTCTATCTGCAAGAGGTGGTCTCTTCAGGTTCCATCTCCAAGCTGTCGGGCATTTCAGTTAATGCCATCCTCATTGAGTCCTGGTAGCCTGTCACATTCCAGGCCTCTCAGACTTTCTAGATGTCCCCCTGTCCACACCCCAACTGCTGCATATTTTGATTCATTCTTTTGGCTTTCTGGGTTTCTCTCCTGTCCTCCACCATATCTGATCCTGTCTTACCCCTCTCCCCAGATTCCCCCCTCCCTTTATCTCCCATGATTAAACTTACAGCCGTCCATTGGAGTAAAGTCAGGGCTCCCTATGGAAGAGTTAGGGGACGGGCTGAAGGAGCTAAGAGGGGTTGCAACCACATAAGAAGAACACCAGTATCAACTAACCTGGACTTAGCCAAAAACCAAGGAGGGGCTGGTCTGTGGCCCCAGACAGGTGTTGCAGAGGACTTCCGTGTCTGACCTCAGTGGGAGATGATGCACTTAATCCTGTGGAAACTTGATACCTAAGAGAAGAGGGATCCTGGTGGGGGTGAGGTGCAGGCGGGTTGGTGGGGGAACACCCTACCTTAGTCAGGGAGAGCTGGGATAAGGAAGGTGGGCAACTTTTGGAATGTAAATAAGTAAAATAATTTAATAAAAAGAATATTTATATTAATTCTTTGAGAACTTCAGATATTGTATTTAGATCATATTCATCCTCCAGTTCTTCCCAGATCTACTCCCACTGCCCACGCACCTGAGTTTATGCTTCTTCTCACTCTTTCAAACTTACTGAGTCCAATTTTTGTAGCTCAATTACTTTTGAGTATGAGACCCACCATGGAGCATGGTTCAGGGTGCTACACTTTTAAAGGGAACTGATTCATACTTTCTCAGCATCTATCAATGCCACCAGCTCTTCAGCTAGGGCTGGGATTTGTACTCATTTCCTCCATTCTATGGTAGGAGTTTGTCCAGCTTGGCTGTCTGGAGGCATTTTTTTTTCAGGCTGTTACAACAGTTAGCAGTTCACATGTGCAGCTCTCCTGTTTTGTTCAGGGTATGTTCTTCTAGTTATCTACCACCTGCAACTCTTAAATTTTTTTTCTGCCCTCTTCCTGTGATGATATTTGAGCCTTGAAAGGAACGGTGTGATATAACATTTCACCCAGAGCTAAAGACTTCACAATATCTCATTCCTTATACATTAGCCAATTTTGGGTTAGTTCTTTTCTACTACCAGAGGAGTCTCTGATGTGCATTATAATACACACTTATCTATAGCTATAGCGATAAATTATTAGAAGTTGTTTTAATACTTTGTCAATTTAGCAAGAATAATAGCTGTAGCTTTTCCCCCTACATACTATGACCTGTCTAACTCTGATAATGATGCTAGGTATACGCTCCATTGTGTGGAGTGGGCTTTAAATCTGATTAAAATATAAAGAGTTGGTTAATCTTACAACGTTTGTGCCACTAATGCCCCCATGGACACATCCTTTTAGAATAGTCATTTTTGTAGCTCCTGTCATTGAATACCGGTTAACATTAACGATTACAGTTTTCCTCCAGAAGTATTCATACCACCTTCTAGCACAAAAGCTACCAGTAGGAATGAAGCTTCTCTCCATGTTTTTTGTCTCTAGTATGTGCTGTATTCTGTATGTCTTGTATACAGTAATAGGGTTTTATCATCAAGTTTTGGAAGGTAACCAGGAGCAAGGGCACTCACTGGCTTGTAATGTTTGGGGCCCATGTGACCCAATTGGCCAACAGCTCAAAAACAAATAACATATTATTGGTACTAGGTTTTCACTAATTTTAAAAAAAAGTTAAATGAGCCCTATAACAAAGAATTAACTTCTGGTTTAGGTAAGGTTAGCAAGTCTTCATATGAGTTTGAGGAATTGTGTAGAGATCAAGCCAGTTTTCAAAACATTTGGAAGATGATTTGTTTTTGAAATGCTGGGTATCCAACCTGAGGCTCATGACATGCTTGGCAAGTGCTCTAGCACTATGAAGCTATGACCTTCTACCCTAGTCCTTTGTCAAGTTTCTTTTTCAAAAAGCTTAACTTTATTGAGATAATAAATGATGATTGACAGCCTAATAGTAACTGCTATAAAAATATGTTTTCAATTTCCCTTTTAAAAAATTTATTCTCTTCCCCTCCTGGTCCATCCTCCAACTGTTCCAAATCCCATACCTCCTCCCCACCCTTCCCCTATCTCCATGAGGATGTCCCCACTCTATCCACCACACCAGACCTCTAAACTTCCTGGAGCCTCCAGTCTCTTGAAGGTTATGTGCATCTTCTCTGACTGAAACCAGACTCGGGAGTCCTCTGCTATATATGTGTTGGAGGCTTCATCTCAGCCGGTGTATGCTGCCTGCATGGTGATCTAGTGTCTAAGAGATCTCAGGGGCAGGTTAATTGAGGCTGCTGGTCCTCCCACAGGGTTGCCCTCCTCCTCAGATTCCTCTAGCTTTACCCTAATTCAACCAAAGGGGTCAGCAGCTTCTGTTCATTGGTTGGGTACAAATATCTGCATCTGACTCTTTCAGCTGCTTGCTGGGTCTTTTGGAGGGCAGTCATGATAGGTCCCTTTTTGTGAGCGCCCCATAGCTGAGTAATGGTGTCATGGCCTCCCCTTGAGCTAGATTCCACTTTAGGCCTGTCACTGGACCTTCTTTTCCTCAGAATCTTCTCCATTTCCATCCCTGCTTTTCTTTCAGAGAGGAAGAATTGTGGTTTTGAACCCCATCCCTCAATTGGTGCCCTGTCTTTCTGCTGGAGGTGGGCTCAAAAAGTTCCCTCTCCCCACTGTAGGGCATTTCATCTAGGGTCTCCCCTTTGAGTTCTGAGAGTCTCTTACTTCCCAGATCTCTGGTATATTCTGGTTGGTCCTCCTAACCTTCTTCCTCCCCAGGTCGCCTGTTTTTTATTCTTTCTGATGGCCTTCAGTCCTTTTCCCCCACCCAATACTAGATCATATTCTCCTCTACCCTTACCGCCATTCCCTTTTCGTCACCTGTCCCTCCCTCTTTTCCCCCTTGTGGTTGCTTTCCTCTCCCTCCCAAGTGGGACTCAGGCATCCTCACTTGGGCCTTTTAGCTTGTTGACCTTTTTGAGTTCTATGGACTGTATTTTGGGTATTCCGTACTTTTTGGGTTTTTTTGGCGGGGGGGCTAATATCCACTTATTAGTGAGAATATACCATGCACATCCTTTTGGCTCTGAATTACCTTACTCAGGATGATATTTTCTAGTTCTATCCATTTGCCTCCAAAACTCAGGATGTCCTTGTTCTTAATAGCTGAGTTGTATTCCATTGTGTAAATGAGCTGTATTATCTGTATCCATTCTTCTGTTGTGAGACATCTGGGTTGTTTCCAGCTTCTGGCTATCACAAATAAGGCTGCTATGAACATAGTGGAACATGTGCCCCTATGGCATGATAAGACAACTTTTGGGTGTATTCCCAAGAGTGGTATTTCTCAGTCTTAAGGTAGGTCTATTTCCAATTTTCTGAGGAACCTCCAAATTGATTTCCAGAGTGGTTGTACAAGTTTGCAATCCCAACAGCAATGGAGGAGTGTACCTCTTTCTCCACATCCTAGCCAACATGTGTAGTCACCTGAGGTTTTATTCTTAGCCATTCTGACTGGTGTAAAGTGGAATCTCAAGGTCACTTTGATTTGCATTTCTCTGATCACTAAAGACTTTAAACATTTCTTTATGTGCTTCTCAGCCATTCAAGATTCCTCCTCCATTATGAATTCTCTGCTGTTTAATTCTATACCCCATTTTTTTGACTGGGTTGTTTGGGTTTTTTTGGTATTAGCTTCTTGAGTTCTTTATATATTTTGGATATTAGCCTTCTATCAGATGTGGGGTTAGTGAAAAAACATTTTTTTCCAATCTGAGGTTGCTGATTTGTCTTATTGACTATGTCCTTTGCCTTACAGAAGCTTTCCAGTTTCATGAGGTCCCATTTATCAATTCTTGATCTTAGAGTGTGAGCCATTTGACTTCTGTTTAAGAAATTTCCTGTTGTGCCAATGAGTTCAAGGCTCTTTCCCACTTTCTCTTCTATTAGCTTCAGTGTATCTGATTTTATGTTGAGGTCCTTGGACTTGAGCTTTGTGCATGGCAACAAATATGGGTCTATTTTCATTTTTCTACACACAGACAGTCGGTTAGAACAGCGCCATTTACTGAAGATGCTTTCTTTTTTCCATTGTATATTTTTGGGTCCTTTGTCAATATTAAGTGTGTGGTTTTATTTCTGGGTCTTCAATTCCATTCCATTGATCTGCTTGTCTTTGTCTCTCTCTACCAATACTTA